>NW_027206046.1:9095000-9102500 GCF_024711535.1 Dipodomys merriami | reverse complement strand
TCATTTATTTTTTACGACCAAGTAATATTCCATTGCATGGCACTTTACAAAATACTCATTACATTTGAAGATTATTTCTAGTTATAAGTTATTTTTGGCACGAATGGTGCTTATTGTTACGAAGAGATTTGTGTCCTTCACCAGCATGAAGGTGAAATTTTTGGTTCATTTCCCTTTGGAAAATGGCTTTTTACTTAGAGATATCTATTAAAGGTCTAAAGTACAGAAAAGAAATTTTCTTAATAATAAAAGGATGACATATTGATGAAGGTTTTCCAAAAGTGCTAACACAACAGGGCTGGCCATATCAGAGTTGTTGGCCTTACCTAAAAAATGTTAGTAGGTATATAGTACAACTTGTTTCTAGACTGAACATTCTTTCCAAAAATTGTATTGCTTTATACAAGGAAGCAATTAAAACAAAGCCATTTTTTCCTCTTTCATTCAGAAAAATGCCCCAATCTAATCTAATTTCCTGCAGCTGGACTCCACCTGCAGATGATGGTTTAAGTGCTCTGAACATCACACACTTATCTTTTACATATTGATAATGCCATTTTTCATTTCCTCGACATGAAATCCCACAGGGAATAATTATGCTAATAAACCTTAATGATTCTTGCAAATAAATGATCAAACCAAATTGCTACTGTTGATTTATATTAATGGATGCCTTTAGGATGAGATTTGCCAGTATGGCACTGCTTCTTGAATCTCAATTTATCTTATTTAGCTGGAGACTGTACAGAGTTTGCTAAATGGATGAAGTGTTTCAAATATAATGTGTTTGTGCAGTTTTTGCACTTCATAATGTTCAAGCATTACCATTGTGCCTTGTGGCAAATCTTCCCTTAATGGTTTCATTGGAGATGACTTTCTTTGACTTTTAATCTGTCCTATGGCAGTCGAAAGGCAAGACTTTCTAGTTGGTTCAGAATCAGTCAGTTTCCTTGTGCTGAAATCGGATTAACTCATGAAGGCAAATACAATCTGTTCCAGGAGATTTGACAGCCATAATCTGGAATTCCAATTGACTATAGGATTCTGTGTCCACATGTTATATTGTAGCTTGAAGGGCAAAAGGACATGGAGAAATGGCTCATCTGTCACTAGATTAGTGACATGGCGTGGTGGCTCTCACAGTCTCTTATTCTTATATCCTAACCAAATCTGCAAGGCTCGATAAATTATAAAATAGTATTGGAAAAGAATGATGCAATTGTTTCACCTTTATTTCTGGGCTTGGGAAATTCTACATTGCTTCCTCCCTCAAAAAAAAATCTTAGATAAATTTATGGGGTATCTCCCTCAGTGTCTCAGGCATCTCTCGACCCTATGTGCTTTTCTCAATCATTGTATCAAACAGACACTTGGGAGTATTTTCACCGGACTGTCCCAGGCTTCCTGATGAGTGTAGCCTAGTGAACCAAAGGCACCGCTCTTTCCTGGCCACACTCCACTCTTTCATCCCATTAATGACCAGAAAAATATACATTAACGGTATGCCATAGATCTCTAACACTACATACAATAAAATACGCAATGTACTGATAAAGCATGTATGTTTTACATAGCATTTATAGAATAATAATTACTAACTGAATATCCAGTACTAGTTGGTTTGTGTCTGTATCAAGAATAATTACATTTTCTCAGAGGCAAAGATTTCCTCATTTTGGAACTGTAGGCAGTGCTAGGGGAAACTGAGGCAGACACAATAGTAATGTTTAGAAAGAAAAACAATAGAAAGAAAAAAACAAAGGAGGAGGCTGCAATGCTTGGTAAGAAATGTATACATTATCCTGCCCGTGTAATTGTAACCCCTCTGTACAATATGTTCACAAGTAAAATAAAAATAAAAATAAAAAGAAAGAAAGGCAACATAGTTTTGATCTTACTATTAGAAGTGATCATTGCCAAGGTACCCGCACAGATCAGCAGGTACCTTCATGGGATAAGGGATTTGTTGATTTAGCAAGCCTATCTTTCTCCCTGGAGACAGTCGGTAAAATAACTTAGTTTTCCACTTGGTGACTTCTGATCATATATCAATGACACGTTAAACACAGATGAAAACCCTGCATATTATTAAAACTGCATTACCATAAGTGTCTCATTCTATGAGGTATTGTTAGGAGGAAGACAGAAGGACCAAAACAAGCTGACTGTGACCTAGAAAGAAACATCAGTTATAAAAGTAATAGTGGCCAGGGGCTGGTGGCTCATGCCTGTAATCCTAGCTACTCAGGAGGCTGAGATCTGAGGATCGTGGTTCAAAGCCAGCCCGGGCAGGAAAGTCCGTGAGACTTATCTCCAATAAAACCACTAGAAAACCGGAAGTGGCACTATGGCTCAAGCTGTAGAGTGCTTACCTTGAGCTGAAGAGCACAGGGACAGTGCCCAGACCCAGAGTTCAAGCCTCACAACTGACCAAAACAAAAACAAAACAAAATAACCAGCTAAAAGCCAGGTTGGAGATATGACTCAAGTGGTAGAAAACCAGCCAGGTAAGCAAATATAAGGCCTTGAGTTCAGACCCCAGGATGGGTCCCCCCCTCAAAAAAAACTAAAAATTTTCTTAAGGACTGAGAGCCACAAATGATAAGAATAAATAAATAGTGATAAATGCAACTGACAAACCAAACCAAACCCAAACCACTGCTGTCAAGCCTTCACCAGCAGAAGAGCCAGGTTCTTTATCAGGAAACTCTCCTTCTTTGGCATCAAGCAGGCCAGTCGCTACATTCTGCATCAGCTAGGGTCTTCTGAGAAGGAAATGGCAGATGGCGTTGGGTGGTTGAGGGAGAAAGGGAGAAGGGGAAAGGTCTGACACCTGTAAGAGGAGGCAGCTCAGTCTGCAGCACAACTCTGAGGAGACACAACTCTGAGGAGACACTTCTCATGGGCTAGATACTATCCGGGGCCAAGACTCCTGGCTCTCACACGCTGGCTGTGCTTGTGCAAATAAGAGACTGGTCAGGGACACAGCACAAATGCAGAGATGCTGCCAACTTCCCTTAAGGGCAGACTTGAGCAGGACCCTTCAGAGCTGCCACAAGACTCTCCCACCTGTCTACGGGCTGCCATTTCTCCTGATTCACTCAGATATCACGTTTGTTATGACTGCTGTCCCCCAAACTCCTAGAAATGCTCCACTCGCTACCTGCTACCTTGCTTGGCCCGTGTTTAAGCCGGAGACCCAGAGAGTCCGGGGAGGCTGGCACACTTTTGCCAATCCACAAGTCTAATTTCCCAGGAATCCATGCACAGCTACAGCGCAGTTCCCAGAGTTCCCTGGTCAGGTATGCAAATTAGGACACGGTCTGTCCCCAGTCTCCTTCTGCAATGCTCACTGGGAGAATATAATACAGAAAATGCCTCAGATTTGAACGATGAGGATTAGAAACTTGCAAGGAAACATTCCTGAGATGAATAGCCAGGTGTTTTATGAATGGCCACAGTGTTCAAATATCATCTCACAATAAAACCCACAGAGACTCATAAAAGCAATGCTGAATCCATTTACAGGGTATAGTAAAAACAGACACTATCTTCGACCTTGAAGAAGTCATTTAACCTCCCAGACATTTCCTTCCTCCTTGATAAAAATGAAGAGGGTGAGCTAGTTGATCCTTGAGGCTTCTTAAGCACTAACATTCTATGAAATAAAAGTCAACTTGGAGATTAATTGGGTTTCTGAGCCTGGAGCAATTAATTACACTGTCGCTGCCCTTTAGCTGCACTGCTTAGAAGAAAATTAGATGCAACTGACAGATTGTCATCCGTACCAACTCATGGTAATTTCTAAGTCCAACATTGTTTGTGAAAAGTTGCAAATTAATGCTTTCTTAAAAAGGGTTCAATAGTGTTTGGGGCAAGGAAGGTGACCTGCTAGACAAACGGTAATGCCAAATTCCATTCTTCCTTTTTTTTTTTTTTTTTTGGTGCCAGTCCTGGGGCTTGAACTCAGGGCCTGGGCACTGTCCCTGAGCTTTTTGCTCAAGGCTAGCACTCCGCCACTTGAACCACAACTCCAACTTCTGTTTTTGTTTTTGTTTAGTGGAGATAACAGTCTCATGGACTTTCTTGCCCAGGCTGGCTTTGAACTGTGATCCTCAGCTCTCAGTCTCTCAAGTACCTAGGATTACTGGCATGGGTAAGAATAGGTTTAATGACATTGTCATGTGATTGTTTGGGGAAGTTCCTGGGGGTGAGGTGGGGGGTGTATAACCTGGAGAATAAACTGTCTAAATGCTGAGCATGCTCACTCTAAAACAGAGCATGAGTCAGGCAGCGCTGGCTCATGTCTGTAATCCTAGCTACTCAGGAGTCTGAGGCAGGAAAGTCCATGAGACTCTTATCTCCAATAAAGCACCAGAAAAAGACCCAGAAGTGGCATTGTGGCTCAAGTGGCAGAGCGTTTGCCTTGAACTGAAGAGCTGGGGGAAAGAGCCCAGGCCCAGAGTTCATGCCCCATAACCGACAAAAACAAAACAAAACAAAACAAAAGCCAGAGTATGTTAAAGTAGAAATGGATTTATTTTATCTTTCTTGTGATCATTAACTGTAGTTTATTGTACTTGATATTCTCTTGGCTACAATGCCCAGGGATTTGATTTCGCTGCTCTCTGATTTTTCTGCTGTCTCTCAACACATGGTGATTATTTCTTTAGGTTTCTGTAATTCTTATAGTGAGTTCATTTTTAGGTTTCTGTAATTCTTATAGTGAGTTCATTTTTAGAGAAGATTTAGTTATGGGAACACTGTGAAGCTACCTTGCACTTAATATCTCCCCAGGATTTTTTTTTTTTTTTTTTGGGTCCAGTAGTAGGGCCTGAACTCTGGGTCTGGGCGCTGTCCCTCAGCTCTTCAGCTCAAGGCTAGCACTCTACCACTTGAGCCACAGTGCCACTTCCAGCTTTTTTCTTTTTGCTTATGTGGTACTGAGGAATCAAACCCAGGGCCTCAGGCATGCAAGGCAAGCACTCTACCACTGAGCCACCTTCCCAGCCCCTCCGCAGGATTTTTTGATGGTGGTGGTTCTAGGATACAGCTATGTAACTAACTCAGGACCACTTTCTAAATGCTAATGCCTAGGCTGGTTTTTCTGTTCATTTGAGATATCTAGGACACTTGGTGGATGGAGAGAAAGCAATGAAAATAGGAAACAGAAACAGTATGCATGACAATTACGTTTTTAAGTATCACAAGTCAGTAAGCATATCTGGTTAGCAGATGTGACTTTTGTAAAATATTTGTCTCTGTGCCTGGTCCTTTAACCATTTTAACACACTGATAATCTGATCTCACTGAATGATATCAGATGATATCAGAAACATCTGTGCAACTTCAGGTAAAAGTTGCAAAAGGTTATTTGTAGTTAGATCCTTACCTTACAACATATTTTTTTTAAAAACCCTCAAAAACATGCCAAAATAGATTAAAGGCTTAAGCATAGGAGTTAAGCTTTTTGAAGCATTGTCAACAGCCAGGAGTACCAGGAGTATCAAGGGACACAGAGCTGGCACTAATAGTACCTGGTACCAACTCCTAGCTCCAAGTATAACATTAGCATTTTGGATAAGAACAGTTCTGATAAGAATCTGTGATTTGCCAAATGTTTGCTCAGAAATGAGCAGAATTTACTAAATGTAACCCCTTGCTTTTTCATGTCTTTGACTTTGCAGAAAGATAAAACAACATGAGGGGCAGCATAGTCTTATTCCAGAGATGAAACTTGCTACGATGAAAGAACAGTGTAACAAGTAGGTCTGTTAGTGTTATATACTGGCTCAGCCTGAATATAAAGCCCACACTTGCCAGGAGCTGGTGGCTCACGCCTGTAATCCTAACTATTCAGGAGGCTGAGATCTGAGAATTGTGGTTCAAAGCCAGCCCAAACAGGAAAGTCTGTGAGAATCTGATCTCTAATTAACCACCAAAAAGCTAGAAAGGGAGCTAAGGCTCAAGTGCCAATTAAGCTCAGGGATAGTATTCAGGCCCTTAGTTCAAGCCCTGGGACTGGAACAGAAAAGTAAAAACAACATAAAGCCCACAGTCATGTTTTTACCCTATCACTGGCACAACCAGAATCCATTTTCCCCTTGTGGGCTGTCTCAGTTCTATTTCCCATTTCTGAGCTACATACAGAGCACATTAATTTTCAATTATGCTTACTCAGGGCTCCAATCTGCAATTCTTACCTAGGCAAAACTATAATGGGGATTCTGAATAATTAGTTCCTGCAACATTACCCAGGCTGAGGGGTTTTGTTCACTTATTTCAAAGGAAACCCATGAGATTTCAATGAGTCTGCAACATTAATGAGAGGAGGATTTCATCTTTCTAATTAGCCAGACTGGCCACTGCAGATGGCTAAGAAACAGCCCCAGGATATTCTATGAATTTGTCACAAAACATTAAATAAGAACAGGAACAACAATAACACTGAAAACAACACTGCAAACTGGGTACTGGTGGCTATTCGGGAGGCTGAGATCTGGAGCATTGTGGTTCAAAAGCCAGTTTGGGTAGAAAAGTCTGCAAGAATCTCATCTCTAATTAACCAGTAAAATGCTGGACTGATGGCATGGTGTACTCAATAAACACCTCAATAAATGATTGAGTACCAGCTTTGAGCAAAGAAAGCTGAGCAAGAAGAGCACAAAGAGCCTGGCACCGATGGCTCACGCCTGTAATCCTAGCTAATCAGGAGGCTGAGATCTGAGGATTGCAGTTCAAAGCCAGCCCGGGGGGCTGGGAAGGTGGCTTAGTGGTAGAGCGCTTGCCTTGCAAGCCTGAGGCCCTGGGTTCAATTCCTCAGCACCATATAAGCAAGAAGAAAAAAGCCGGGAGTGGCACTGTGGCTCAAGTGGTAGAGCGCCAGCCCTGAGCTGAAGAGCTGAGGGACAGCGCCCAGGCCCTGAGTTCAGGACCCACAACCGGACCAAAAAAAAAAAAAAAAAAAAAAAAAAAAAAAAAAGCCAGCCCGGGCAAGAAAGTCCGTGAAACTCTTATCCCCAGTAAGCCACCAGAAAACCGGAAGTGGCACTGTAGCTCAAGTGGTAGAGTGCTCGCCTTGAGCTAAAGAGCTGAGGGACAGTGCTCAGGCCCAGAGTTCAAGCCCCATGACTGACCAAAAAAAAAAAAAAGAGCACAAGCCCTGAGTTCAAGCCTAAGTATTGGTACAAAAAAAACCCGGGAGCAAAAATAAAACAAAGACACAAACAAAAAACCTCCACTGCATATGATTACAGCACACATTAGAGAGAAAAAGGAAAAGTGTCCCAGAGCAGAGCATTAAAAAGGAAAGATTCTTCAGGATCAACTCCAACTCCATGGACATTCAGTGGGGAGCTTTTCTATCTACTTTGTCTTAGCTGTAGATGCACTGGATAAAGTTAGAAATGAAGAAGTGATGTTACTATGGAAACACATGTAATAGATGCTGTTCTTGTGTCTGAGGTCTTACTTTTCTAGATGCTGTTATCTGTCCACAGT
>NW_027206046.1:8915000-9090000 GCF_024711535.1 Dipodomys merriami | reverse complement strand
CAATACTCAGCTGGCCATCACAGAAACTTGACCCAGGGATCCAAGATGCTAAGCTCCTTCCTTTTCCCTCTGCCAGGAAGACCAGAATTTTGTTCTCCAGAGTCTGGCTAATGTCGGCTTGTTATGTGGTTTGAGTATGTCCCCAAAGGACGCAGTGTGGCAATGTTGGGAGGTGGTGGAACCTTAAAGAGGGGGGTCTAGTGCAATGCAGTTAGGACAGATGAATGACACACAGCCAGCACAGCCTTAAAGGTACCATGTGACACACCGATACACATAAATACCCTCTACCAAATCATGACAGTTGATCTGAACCCCCCTTCTTTTGGAAGGGCATTGTCTGCAGTGAGATTGCCCCTATCTGTGTCAGTTATCCTATTTACCAAACCGAGATGTGTCAGTGGGGGGTGGGGGCCACTCTATGTAATCTGTTTACCTTAAGGAGCTCAGTCACGTGATGGGCTCACAGACCATTTTATCAGGATGAAGGATGCTCTGGAGAGTAGACATCAGGACAGGCCCAGCCTGGATGACAGCCAGCCCTGCCGAGAGTGACTTTAATGAAGCACAGAATAAACAGGAAGATTAAGAGGATACACAACTCAGTGTTCTGAGTTCACCTCTCAGTTGGAAATGAAAGCTGACCGTTGTAACTGGGCTACACATGGGGACATCTGCTTGGTGGCTAATGATCTCGTGCTATCCAAATCAGCCTGTGTGAGGCACACAAAGTTCCCTCTTAATGTTTGGACCTGCTTCTGTGCATTCTTTTGAAATTCACGCACTAGGCTATTTCCTTTAGAATGGGAAGAAAGGTTAGATTTAAGAAAAGATGTACTAGGGGCTGGGAAGGTGGCTCAGTGGTAGAGCGCTTGCCTTGCATGCCTGAGGCCCTGAGTTAGATTCCTCAGCACCACATAAGCAAAAAAGAAAAAAGCCGGAAGTGGCGCTGTGGCTCACATGGTAGAGCGCTAGCCTTGAGCTGAAGAGCTGAGGGACAGTGCCCAAGCCCAGAGTTCAGGCCCCACGACCGGACCCCCCCCCCAAAAAAAAAGAAAAAAAAGAAGAAAAAGAAAAAGAAAAGATGTACTAGACCAAAAATGTTACCCTAACAAGTATGAATTTTGTTCTCCAGAGTCTGGCTAATGTCGGCTTGTTATGTGGTTTGAGTTATGTCCCCAAAGGACACAGTGTGGCAATGTTGGGAGGTGGTGGAACCTTAAAGAGGGGGGTCTAGTGCAATGCAGTTAGGACAGATGACACACACTTATGATCCATTTTCTCTTCTATTTCCTTTTCGTTTTGCTGGTCCTGGCCCTTGAACTAGAGCCTGGGCACTGTCCTTGAATTTTTTTTTTTGTCGGTTGTGGGGCCTGAACTCTGGGCCTGGGCACTGTCCCTCAACTCTTCAGCTCAAGGCTAGTGCTCTACCACTTGAACCACAGTGCTACTTCTGACTTTTTCTGCTTATGTGGTGCTGAGGAATGGAACCCAGGGCCTCATGAATGCAAGGCAAGCACTCCACCACTGAGCCACCTTCCCAGCCTATCCTTGAACTGTTAACTCAAGGCTAGCACTCTATCACTTGAGGCACAGCTCCACTCTTGGCCTTTTGTTTATTAATTGAAATTAGAGTCTCATGGACTTTTTCTACTTGGGCTGGCTTTGAATCATGATCCTGAAGATCTCACCTAGGATTCCAGATGTGATCCATCGGCTCCCAGCTAGGATCTACTTTATTTCATTGCCATATCATTAAAAAAAAGATCTTACTAAAGTGTGAGTGAAGTATTCATTGTGAAATAGTACAATCTTTATTACCAAACGGTGAGGTCTAATGTGTGTAAATGCATATATGATTATTGGTAGTGTTGTGACACTTGTACCAGTAGATGGCGCTCTGATTCAAATTGCTAGTCTTCCCTCCCAGCAAGCCCGCAGTACTTCTCTCTGCAGTAAGTACAAACCAACACTGCTTTGAGTGAGGAAGAAGCAACAGGAGGCAGCAAGTAGACATTCATGAGATATACAAGACACTATGTTGAAAACGAACTTTACAGCGTGGTGGGGGGAGGGAGGAGTTGGGGAGGGAAGGGATGGTAGGGAAAAACAAAGGAGGAGGTAACAATGCTCAATAGGAAATATATTCATTACCTTACTCATGTAACTGTAACCCCTCTGTACAGTATCTTTACAATAAAAATTTATGTTATAAAAAAAAGGAATCATTCCAAGTAGAACTGGCCTCTAAGAGGCTTTTTGTGCTGGTCCTGGGGCTCTAATTGACAGCCTGGGTGCTGCCCTTGAGGTTATTTTTAATGTTTTTTTATTTTTGATCAATGCTTAGCTCTCTACCTCTCAAGCCACAGCTCCATTACTGGAATTTTTGAGTGCTTCATTGGAAGTAAGTCTCATGGACTAAGGACTTCTAAGGCTGCTTCGATTCTTGATCCTCAGATTTCAGTCTCCTGAGTAACTAGAATTACAGGCATGAGCCACCAGTGCTGGCTTGTAGGTTATTTTTTAAAATAAGGAAAATAAGACACGGTGTGGTGTTACATGCCTATAATCCTGGTTACTTTGAGAGGAAGAGGGAGGAGGATTAAGCTTCAGAGATCGCCTAAGCCAAAGCTCAGGACCCTATGTGAAATGCACAAAAGCCAAAGGGATGGAGGTGTGACATAAGTGATGGAGCAAGCACAAGTTCCTGAGTTCAAGCCCTAGCACTGCCAAAAGCAGGTGGGGGGCATCAAGATATAAGACTCAGAAACAGTAAGGAACTTCCATTGTTTCCCAGCCATTGAAAGGCAAAGCAGAGATGGGCATGTGGTTTGGGAAGGCCTTTATAACCAATTTCTTCCCTTTGCTGCAAACACATTCTCTCTTTCAGAAGAGCCTCAGCGCTGCTAGCACACGTTCCTGACATCTTTGAGTAGGGAAGCTCTGGGACTTGGGAGTCATTAGGAGCCACATCTGTTGAGGTAGGTGAGTAATCAATCCTGATCTGAATAAAAGATAATGCACAACGGTTTGGAGAGAGGCTGCTTTTCTAATGTTATATACTTCCCTTGCGCTCAAAATGGAATATGTAAGGGAAAATAATTAGGGCTGAATGCATGGCTCAAGTGGTAAAGTGCCTGCCTAGCCAACATAAGGCCCTGATTGCAGACTCTAGGACCATTATTTGCTTGAATACCATTTGTGTGTGTGTGTGTGTGTGTGTGTGTGTGTGTGTGTGTGTGTGTGTGTGTGTGTGTGTGTGTGTGTGTGTGTGTGTGTGTGTGTGTGTGTGTGTGTGTGTGTGTGTGTGTGTGTGTGTGTGTGTGTGTGTGTGTGTGTGTGCGTGCCCTGTCCCTTACCTTTTTCATTCAAGGCTGGTGCTCTACCATTTGAGCCCCAGCTCTACTTCTGGCTTTTTGCTGGTTTATTAGAGATAAGAGTCTCACGGACTTAGAACCACAATCCTCAGATCTCCATCTCGTGAGTAGCTACGATTACAGGCGTGAGCCACCAGTGCCTAGCTCCATTTGGTTTTGAGAATCACTCTCCATCTCTCTTCTCCACCCTTGTCATTCCAGAACACACCAAGAACATGTGGATCAGCAACTATGGCACTCTCCATTTGGAAAAGGTCTGGTTTCTGAGCTTGATTTCTAAATCACGGGCCCCCTCCCCCGGCCCCCCTGCGCCCATGTCTGTGATTGAGGCTATGCGAAATGAACACAGCTCCTCTGGTACGTTAGTCACGTCACTTACTCAAGTGCAGAGGGGCCCCAGGGTGCCAGAGTCTAGGAAGTTACAAACACAAGTGAAGAACTGGCTGTCACAAGATGATAAATGGTGTGGCCCTCTGAAGTCTTCATTTGGATCCTAAATGACAGCATTGAACCAACCATGGAAACTTGGGTTAATTTTCTCTGCTGGGAAACAGCCACCTGGCAAACATCACATGGCAGCCACCAACCCTTGGCAGAGGTTGGCGCAATAGCTATAATTATCAAGAGCAGGGAGGAGACTCTGAAATTCTGAGTGGTAGAAATTCTGAAAAATCAAGTTAATTACAACACGAGCTCATCCTGATTTGCTTGGTTATTTATAGATGAGAAGATGCTGATGCACGGAGAGATTTTCTTTCTCCTTTTTTTTTTCCTGGTGGGTTTTTTTTCTCCCTTTCTTCTTCTTCTTTTCTATTAGCATGAAGCCCTGTGTGGCTGCTCTGTGCATTGTGTACATATGCTGAGTCCGTGTGAGATGCCACCACTGGTGCTTGTCATAAGAATTAAATCCCTTTCAAGCTTGTTTACAGCTCAGTATTTGTCAGACCACTCCCTTGAGCTTCATGGATGGTTGGATTCCTTTTTTCCCCCAGTAGCTCTGCAGAAGATTTAATTTCTTTTCTTCCTCTTCTTCTTTTTTTTCCTCTCTTTTTGTTTATGTGTATGCTTATCCTTGCAGGTGCAGGATAGAAAAAAAATGGCTGAACCCAGATGTTCTGATGTGGTAGCTGCATACATACAACTCAGATTAAGCAGAAGAAAAAAAAAAAAACTGCAGAAGATAAAGCAGACAACTTCCAATATAGTATCCTACGGGGTAGTTAATAAACCTATCATGTTTTCCTGACAATAAGATTCCTGAATAACACTTTAGGACATGGAAGGCTGTTTTAAAGCCATGCCATCTCCCTTTTTTCACAGATGAATTTTTAAATGAGATCTCTCACTTCTGAATAGGGCCCTTTAGATCTTTTTCCCCTTTTCCAACTTGGAAAATACCTTTCCAGAACACAACGGTCTGGGAATTGAGTTGGAAACAATACTTGTCAAGCTGTCTCGGTTCATTACTGGATTAGTTAGGCCTCAGGGATCAGAGGCCAGATTTCACCTTAGTTTGGGAACACAGCAGACATAACCCAAACCCAAACAACCCTCTTGCTGCTCATGGAGCTCTGCACTAATATGCCAAAATTCTGCCTGCATCACAGATGGATAATGTTTCTGGGGGCCCTCAGTTTGGAATTTTCCTTTACCCAAGGCGCTGGGTTAACCTGCTATGTACATAACAACTGTCAAATAAGGAGCGAGAAGTTCAACCCAGGGGGAAGAGAGTCATGCTGGGAATTCTCCAGTCTCCCGCTCAACCAGCCTCCAATTGTTCCCCTATAACTGTGTGGAGGTAAGCTTATCACCTTTGACGGTGTGGTGCATTTTCACTATTTCCTCACCACCAAAAGCCTAGCATGGAATGCTGGTCATGAAGGTCTCTGTATACTACCCCAGGCACTGCTAGGTGACTGTCCCCTGGAGAGTGCCACATGCACTTCTGTATATGATTTCCCCTGGGGGTGATCTGCTTAAGGTGATGGTTTGAAGAAGTCTCTGCCTTTGCTTGTGAGGCTAAAGGTCCTCAGTAGTGTTAGGGGAGTAGTGGAAGCTTCTGAGAAAACCTTAGGGGGAAAGGAATCAAGCAAAAGAAGAGAGAGAGAGAGAGAGAGAGAGAGAGAGAGAGAGAGAGAGAGAGAGAGAGAGAGAGAGAGAGAGAGAGAGAGAGAGAGAAGCTCTTGCATCCCAACCTGAGTGCCAGTCCCAGATATCTGGCTGGGAAAGCCTTTCTCAAGGTTCTTGGTCCAGAATTCTGTATCTGCAAGACCAGAGTTTATTTGTAATATCTCTTCCTCGTGACTCCCAGTGCTGCCACGAGATGCCATAAAAATTCCAGATCTATGGGGCTGGGAAGGTGGCTCAGTGGTAGAGCGCTTGCCTCGCATGCATGAGGCTCTGGGTTCGATTCCTTAGCACCACATAAGCAGAAAAAAAGCCAGAAATGGTGCTGTGGCTCAAGTGGTAGAGCACTAGCCTTGAGCTGAAGAGCTCAGGAAAGCACCCAGGCAATGAGTTCAAGCCCATGACTGACAAAAATAAATAAATAAAATAAAAAATAAATCCCAGTTCTACACATGGAAACGCAAATGGCTCTTTCACCTGTCATGATGCTGGTTTTGCTTGCTTGTTTGTAATTAAAGACTTATATTTCCCTAGTCATACCTATAATATTAAATAGTCACTGTATGCATTTGCCTGCTTTAAGCGCTCGTGATAGAAGTAGCTGGGCTAGGAGACCACAGGTATAAAGCAAGATCAGGACAACTGGGACAATCCTGTTACTATTCATCCTGCAAACTGGGAGGATTAAGGCTTTCTGCACCATTAGTTTTTCCTCCTTTTAATATCATAGTCCAAATATACCACTCCAGCTCATCTCCTACTGCTATAGTCTTTTCCTGTTACTCTTCTTTCTGGAACATTCCTTGTAGTTCTGTCCTTTTGGAAAACTGTCACCTTTGGAAAACCACCTGACATCTCCCTTAGGCAGATCCTCTACTATGTTGTCACTTAGGACCTAGCCATTCAGTGCCTTGTGTTGGGGATGAATGTCACCCTTAATCCATTAAGATTGAACTCCCACAAAATGATGACATTTGACAACTATATAGCCAGTGCAGATTCTTGATTTCTGTTCAATTAATGAAGGAATGGGGTGCTGCAGTATTAAGGAAAAAAGATCTGAAGATTTAGCAAGTGAGAAAGTATTAAAGTGTCAGCCAAGACCCCAGCCATAACCCAGGCACTGGTGGCTCATGCCTGTAAGGTTAGCTACTCAGGAGTCTGAGATCTGCAGATGGAGGTTCAAGCCAGCCTGGACAGGAATGTCTGTCAGACTCTTATCTCCAATGAACCACCGTGGCTCAAAGTGGTAGAATTGCTAGCCTTGAGCAAAAAAGCTCAGGGACAGTGCCCAGTCCAAGTCCCACAACCAACAAAAAAAGAAAAAAAAACCTTAGCCATCTTTTTTACAGGTTTTTTTTTTCTCTTGAGAATCCTGGATTCTCAGCACTTCCTTTTCCACATCACAGCTGAAAGTCTTGACATCCTGAGAATTTGAGGATGAACTTGAACTTCAGTGCAGTGATACTGCCTGAGTGTTTCTCAGTTACTCTTCATTTAATAGAGCATGTAGCTCTCAAAACCTGGCTGGAGCTTGTTCAAATACCAACTACATACATGCTTCAACACCTGCTAACCACAACACTGAGGTCTCCAGACCTGGCTTTGTCTTGCTGTCTTGACTGTTGCTACAATGGTCTAACCGTGCACTGCAGCTGCAGGGCTGGTAGTCCTTCCAGGCAATGGGATGTGCAGGTCTTGATGCAATTGATGCCTGCCTTCCTCTTCTGGCTCTTGAAGTTCATTCTGTCCTTTTAATGCCCTCTTTATATCTACTGCCCTCCCTGGGCTGGCAGTTTCACGAGGAAAGAACCAAATCCTACTCTTTTTTGTGGTTGTTGTTGGTCATGGGGTTGAACTTGGCCTGGGCACTGTCCCTGAGCTCTTTTGCTCTAGTGCTCTACCACTTTGAGCCACGGTTCCACCTCCAGTTTTCTGGTGGTTAATTGGAGATAAGAGTCTCCTGGACTTTCCTGCCCAGGCTAGCTTTGAACCGCAATCCTCGGATCTTAGTGTTATGAGTAGCTATGATTACAGGCGTGAACCAATGGTGCCCAGGGCCTATTCACTCTGTCTCAGCCTTCCCAGTGCCTAGCATTGAAGGGAAAAATGAACAGTATGACTAAATGACTGAACTAGTGAATGGAAATGTTCTCATAGGAACATTAAATAAAGCACTGTCATTCCTAGGCATTATTCCCCGTCTCCAGAATGGTACCACTAAGTGTAATTGGTTTGCTTTACCCCCTTTACCTTGGACACCAGTAATCTCTTTTGATTATTAATTTCCATGCTCTAATACAAAAATGGAAAGGGAAAATGTAAACAACATGTAAATCTGCTAATGGTTTCCTCTCTCAGAGTTGTCTTGATGCATCATATATGTGATTTCCCCAACCTCTCAGGCAGTATGTCTCAGATACTGGTGGACAATGTATGTGGCTGAATCTGACATCATTCATGCCGCCACTGCCGCCACCGCCTCCTCTTCCTCCTCCTCCTCCTCCTCTTCCTTTTCTTTCTTCTCGTCCCTTTTTCTTTGCTGGTACAGGGGCTCCCTTGGTGCTTGCTTGATGTGCTTCTCGTGTTGACACTCTACCACTTGAACCATGCCTCCAGTTTGGCTTTTTGCTGCTTTTATTGAAGAAGATCTCTGACTTTTCTTCTTGGGGTTGGTGTCAAACTACTGTCCTCTGGATCTCAACTTCATGAGAAGCTAAAATTACCAGTGTGAGCTACAAGGGCCTTGTAGTATTTTTTTAATCTTTCATTTTATTTTTATTAATGTACAAAGGGGTTACAATTCCATAATTGTTGCATGGTTTTAAATAGTGCATTACAAATATTACCTGCCACTTTTTAATTTGCAGAATGAAATGCCCTTTTCTTTTTAAAGCCTCTAGAAGTAAGGGTTTCGGAGTCTGAAGAATTAGCAATATATCAAAGCTTTCTCACACTTTCTGGTGACAAACATCCAAGCATGTATGTATGCCTTCCCACATGGGTTATGCATTTTGACTCACCTCAGTTCAACTCTCCATTTTCAAGTTGGAGAGCTTATAGCTGTAGCAAGGTGGGAAATGAGGTTTTAGGGCTCAAGAGCACTCTTGGGTTGGCCAGTCAGTTGGGCTACAAATCATTAAACTCCTCTTCATATCTGTAAGGCAGGGATATTATTAAAGACTACACGGGGTTCTTCTGAAATTTACAGAAAAAGAAGAGTTTTCATGCATAATTTTTTTTTCAGTTGTGAGACTTGAACTCAGGGCCTGGGCACTGTCTGAGCTCAACTGAAGGCTAGCACTCTTAACACGTTGAGCCATAGCTCCGCTTTCCATTTTCTGGTGGTTAATCAGAGTTAAGAGTCTCAGGAACTTTCCTGCCCAGGCTGGCTTTGAACCATGATCCTCAGATCTCAGACTCCTGAATAGCTATGATCACAGGAATAAGCCACCAGTGCCCAGCATTTTGGTCTGATTTTGTGAAGCATCTTTCCCTCTTTTTCCGCCATTATTTCTTTCCCTCTCAGGATACACAGTGGTGCCAGTATCCAGATGCTACTTCCAGTAACATGGGACATCACAGAGTGGTGTACACAGTTGTACAGCTGGAGCAAATGATAACAACAATGATAAAATATATTGAGATACCAAGGACTCTGGCAACCATGGCTCTCCTGTGTTTTTCAGTCCAGAAAATCTTTTTTTTTTTTTTTGAGATAAGAGTCTCAAGGACTTTTCTGCCCCAGGCTGGCTTGAACCGTGATCCTAAGATCTCAGCCTCCGGAGTAGATAGGATTACAGTAGATAGGATTACAGGTAGGATTACAGGCGTGAGCCACTGGCACCAAGCTATCAGAGAATCTTCTTAGACCTCAGCTTTGAGATTACTGGGAATGTGAGGGAATCTCACATTCCCATTCCTCTTACCCTCCCACTGTTAGGTGCAGAGACTGTTTGCCTCTCAGCCAGGCTGGACTTTCTCTTCTCAGCTCATGGGGAAATTTCCAGCTTTGCCAGTCACAACTGTGCTTCTCTGCTGCGGCAGTGGTACCCATGGGTCCCACTGGACTATTCCGCTCTGTCATGTCCCGGCAAGCCTTCCTGTCAGATTTCCAGGTTGTTGTTCTTACTGGGATATTTCTGCCATTCCTTCAGCCAGCACCACTAGTAGAATTCTTCTCTGGACCTTCATTTATCCTGAAAGCACATGATAGCTTGTTACAGTCCTTCTTATTCAACATCTTAACTTTCTTAGCTTTCCTGGGAAAGGAAGGTCAGAGATGACCACAGCCTAAGGTCACCACAGCTAAAGGACACACCCTGCTGCTTGAGGCCACCCCTTACGTTCCTTTACAGAAGTAAAAGCAGTTCACATGTACTCTGATGTTTTATTATGTCTATTACGTCTCCCTGTTTCCTTTCAACTAAAGGTCAGTTTGGGAGAAAGATTTTTAGATTGGGGGGGTATACTGGGATTTGAACTGAGGGACCTTATGCTTGCTAGGTAGGTGCTCTATCACTTGAGTTAGATACTTTATGGCTTTAGGTGTTGTTGTTGTTTTTGCTAGTGTCTTATATTTTGCCCAGAAACAACTCCTGCAGAGATAGGATTACAGATGTGACCCTCCCAATGAAGGCTGGCCCCAAACTACAATCTGCTCAAGTAGCTGGGATGATCAGAATAAGCAACCTGTACAGCCCTGATTTACTTACCAACTGACTTACTTTGAAATTAGCCCAGGCCTCACACTTGCTATGTAAGTGCCCTGCAACTTGAACTATGTCCCCAGCCCTAAATGGTACCTTTTAAAGAAAAAAAAGCTTTAAAATATGGTCCAAGTTATGTTGAGTGATGGAGGCTCACATCTGTAATCCTAGATATTCAGGAGGCCGGTAGCTGAAGATCATGGTTCAAAGCCAGCCTGGTCAACTGTCCATAAATATACATATTCATTTCTCAATTCTCTGTTCTACAATGATTTGTATATCTGTCTTTATGCCAATGCTTCATTACATTGATTTCTTCAATTCTATAGTATCTCCAGTGTTTTTGTTCTTTAGGTTTTGGAGTCTTTTTTTTAAATTTTAAGTATTCTTTAAATTTTCTTCTAAATTTTAAGATCAGTTTGTTGATTTCTAGAAATAGTCTACTGAAATTTTTCATAGGTATTTTTTGACCCAACTGTTGAATTTAATTTAGGTATTTTCAACATCTCCACAAAACACTTCCAATCCACGAACATGGCATATGTCTCTTTAATTTCTCTCAATTGTTTATGGCTTTTAGTGTACAGACCTTAGCAGTCACTAACTTCAATCTTAAATATTCTTTGAATGCTACTGTGAATGAAAAAATTTCCAGTCCATCACTGAACTGTTATATTGACTTTGTATCCAGTGATTTTACTAATCTTATTTCTTGATTTGTGCAATTATATTTGTTTTGTTGTTTCTTTTACTTCGATTCCCTAGAGATCTTCAAAATGGAAAGGAGAATTTGGGTTCTTCGTGGAAGAAAAGTTTCTCTTTGGGGGCTGGGAAGGTGGCTCAGTGGTAGAGCGCTTGCCTTGCATGCCAGAGGCCCTGGGTTCAATTCCTCAGCACCACATAAGAAAAAAACCGGAAGTGGCGCTGTGGCTCAAGTGGTAGAGCGCTAGCCTTGAGCTGAAGAGCTGAGGGGCAGTGCCCAGGCCCAGAGTTCAAGACCCACGTCCAAAAAAAAAAAAAAAAAAAAAAAAAAAAGAAAAGTTTCTCTTTGTCCCAATGCCAACCATAACTGAACTTTTAGTGTGTGTGTGTGTGTGTGTGTGTGTGTGTGTGCGTGCGTGTGTGTGTGTGTGTGTGTGTGTGTGTGTGTGTTGGTACTAGGACTTGTACTCAGGGCCTGGGCACTGTTCCTGAGCTTTTTTGCTCAAGGCCAGTGCTCTACCACTTCAGCCACAGCTCTTTCCTGCTTTTTTGGTGGCTAATTGCAGATAAGGCTCACAGGCCTTCCTGCTTGGGCTGCCTTGGAATCATAATCGTCAGATCTCAGCCTCCTGAGTAGTTATATTTACAGACGTGAACCTCTGTCACTTACCTGTAATTCAACTTTTTTATGAGTTGAGGTTCCGAATAGAACATTCTGAATAGAAATATCTATTTCATAGTCTTTTTTATTTTTCAGGGTAAGAAGCTAACTGATATTAGAATCCCTGAGGAAACTTCATGTGTGGTTTAAAATAAAGTGAAAAATTACAAAGGCCAAATAAGGTAAAGAAAACAGTACATCAGTAACATGTCATCCATCTTGTTCCCAATGGAACATTTTATTCTCTTATTATAAATGCTAATTTGTGGCAGATACAGATATTCAGCTTTATGCGAATTCTATAGAAGAAAAATATGTAGATTTGTTGGAAAGGTGAGAAGGCTACATAGTTACACTGTTATTAAATGTCACAAGGGGGACTAGGAAGATGGCTCAGTAGTAGAGCGCTTGCCTTGCATGCATGAGGCTCTGGGTTCGATTCCTCAGCATCACATAAGCAAAACGAAAAAAGCCAGAAGTGGTGCTGAGGCTCAAGTGGTAGAGTGCTAGCCTTGAGCTGAAGAGCTGAGGGACAGCACCCAGGCCCAGAGTTCAGGTCCCATGACCGGACCCAAAAAAAAAAAAAGTCACAAGGACTGATATGACACAGGGTAAGCCCAGTGAGTTGTAACTCAAGTGTTAGTAATTTAGAAACCTGCTTATGGGAGACCCCAAGGATATTATTACTACTATGAGCTACCAGTCAGCTACAGCCCTCTAACGTCACTGCTGCTCATGTCGGTAAGTCTGTGAGTCCATGTCTTTCCTGTTTCTTCATAGAGGACAGTGGTAATTAGCAATATTCCTGCTTTCCAGGTAAAATTGTTTCTACCTTTGAATTCATGTCTTGT
The DNA here is from genome assembly GCF_024711535.1 of Dipodomys merriami. NCBI lineage: Eukaryota > Metazoa > Chordata > Mammalia > Rodentia > Heteromyidae > Dipodomys > Dipodomys merriami. Next base: position 9,077,573 of record NW_027206046.1, on the reverse strand, counting down.
GTAACATTCTAACAACCACTGTCATAAACAGCTCTTTTCAGAGCATAAAGGTCAATGTGGTATTAACTCTCTTTGCCAGAGAGAAGTTAGTGAGAGCTGAATACTAATCAGAATACTATTAGAATACTAACTAGAGAAAGAAAACAGCCAGGACTCCAAAGTATTAATAGGAGTTAGACCATAGACCGTTTGACACTGGGCAGATAGTGAGAGGACTTATTAATGTACGTATTTTAAACAGCACTTAATCTTGGAAGAACACCTACTCAAAGTTGTTATGCATTAATTTGAAACCATGGAATTTTTTTAACCTAATTGTAAGTGCAGTTATGTAGGCAGTAAGTGCCCCCCAGTAGGAGAACAGAATGCAATAGCCTCTTGTTAGAAAGTAGAAGGTAAGGGCTGCAGTGTAAAAAAACCCAGCACTCACTGGTTTTTTTTTTTTTTTTTTTTGGGGGGGGGGGGTCCGGTCGTGGGGCCTGAACTCTGGGCCTGGGCACTGTCCCTCCGCTCTTCAGCTCAAGGCTAGCACTCTACCACTTGAGCCACAGTGCCACTTCTGGCTTTTTTCTTATGTGGTACTGAGGAATCGAACCCAGGGCCTCGAGCATGCAAGGCAAGTGCTCTACCACTGAGCCACCTTCCCAGCCCCAGCACTCACTGTTGAAGTGAACAGTGTCAGGAATCAGCTGAAAAGGAGAACTAGTACTCGACTTTTCAACATAGTGCAAGTGTTTTCACTTAGAAACAATATTGTTACCACGTATAGGTACAAAATATGTGACTGTAGTTCTTTGTATCTGTAAGTAGAAACTTAAGTGCCAAATTCCAAAATCTGATGACTACATTGCTCATATAGCAAATCACTCTATACCTTAAATTACAGATGTAACACGTGAGGAGCCAGTGCTGGTGGCTCACTTCTGTAATCCTAGCTACTCAGGAGCCCAAGATCTGAGGATCAGTTCTTAAAGCTATCCCCAGGAGAAAAATCCATGAAACCCTTATTTCCAATAAATCAGCAAAAATCGACAGGTAGAGCTGTGGCTCAAGCACCACAGCACCAGCCTTGAGCAAAAAGCCCAGGAACAGTATCTAGGCCCTAAATTTGAACTCCAGTTCCTAAGACAAAAACAAATACAACAAAAAAACAGTAAAATCCTAGCAGCAAAAAATATTAAAACATAAGGTATTAGGAAAATGTTTAATCATTTAGCATTACTGAATGAACATACAGCATTCAATGTACTTGCCCTGATTAAGACCTCCAACAACAATAGTTTAATGATTGCCTCCAAGGAACAACTGGTAATCATGTTTAGCGCCCCACGACGTGGTGGTTTTCTAATTGCTGGGCCTCTCTAATTCAGTAGGACTGGGCTGGGCTGAGCTTGCACCTTTTGAAATAGACTGCACAAGGGTAGAGCAGTAAATAAACCCCAGCCCCATTTCCAGACCGGCATTGAAAACCCTAAAGGAACCTTTTGTCCCGTTCCATTTCTTTAAATGCAGAATTAATCATGCTTCTGGCCTTTAGAAAGCAAATATGTTAAAACTTGAACACTGATTTTAATAACAAAATCAGTAAATGTTGGTAAGAATAGACTGTTTTCCATGCTTTTCCAGAATGGTGCAATGGATCTGGTCACAGCATATACCTCAAGTTCTTATCATTGTGTGTGTGTGGGGAAGGTAGGGTGGGGCATGCACGTGTGCATGCACACACAGAAACTATGTGGTTTGTGCTCTTATTTCGCTTTTTCATTCAAGACTTGAGCCACATCTCCACTTCTAGCATTTAGTGCATTAACTGGAGATAAGAGTCTCACAAACTTTCTTGCCTGCCGGCTTTGAACCTCAATCCTCAAATCTTAGTCTCTTAAATAGCTTACAAGCATGAGTAGATTACAAGCATGAGCCACAAGTGCCTAGCTTATTATTTTTACGCCAGTCACAATCTTAGGTGAGTTCTTTTTTGTGAGGGGTTAGTCTGGGGCTTGAACTCAGGACCTGGGCACTGATTCTAAGCTTTTTTGTTCAAGGCTACCTTCCACCATTTTGAGCCACAGCTCCACTTATGGTTTGGGGTTGGTTAGCTGGAGATCAGAGTCTCACAGAGTTTCCTGCCTGGGCTGGCTTTGAACCATGATCCTCAGATCTCAGCCTCCTGAATATCTACAATTACAGGCATGAACCACCAGTACCTGGCAGGTGAGTTCTTTTTATAAAAGCTTTTAAAACAGTATCTGAGTTAGCTAAATCACACAAAACAAGGAAGTACTGTGAACTCAGCTGGCCTGTCAATTCTGACAGTCTCTTCTCTCATTATTAAGTATGTGAAACTTGATTATAACCAGAAATAAATCTGAAAACAACCTTTGATGCCTCAACCAACCTACAGATGTCTCACATCTGTAATCCCAGCTACATGAGATGGGGAGACAGGAAGAACATATCCAAGGCTGGCCTGGCAAAAGCAAGAGACTCTACCTGAAAAATAAACTAATACAAAAAGAGCTGGGGCCCAGGCACTGGTGGCTCACACCTGTAATCCTGGCTAATTAGGAGGCTGAGATCTGAGGATCAGGGTTCAAAGCCAGCCCGGACAGGAAAGTCCGAGGCTCTTATCTCCAGTAAACCATTAGAAAACCAGAAGTGGTGCTGTGGCTCACGTGGTAGAGTGCTAGCCTTGAGCTGAAGAGCACAAGGACAGTGCTCAAGCCCAGAGTTCTACCCCATGACTGAAAAAAAAGACCTGGGGGCATGGTTCCACTGGTAGAGTGCTCACCTAAAAGGTACAAGACCTTGAGTTCAAACTCTGATACTACCAAAACAAACAAACAAACAAAAATCCCCAACTAAACCAAACAAAAACATGCAAAAATGCTTCTTTACACAGCGAACAAGACGAGGCTTTGCCAATAGGAAACAGGATTCATTGACCACAGCTTAGCTTTGCCTCTTATGTTAATACTGATAGAAGGGAAACAGATTCACATTCTGTATTTTGAAATTCGGGGTTGTAGAAGAAACATTATGAATTCAATGATGATTATGGGTAGATGTTAAGTTTATTCTTGCTGCCAAATGGCAAAACAAAACAGGGATGATCTCGGTGTTTGCATCCATCCAGACTTGGTGCTTACTTATTTATGAATACTCCACCGATTTCCCCCCAACTCATAAAAGGTTTATAAGAGTACAAAAGGGAACATGCTGAAAAGTTTTAAAATATTTAGTAATTGAATGGCAAGTTTTCAAATTATGCTAGAAAATTAAAGTCATCTTTCTTGTTCAGTGTAACAAACCTGCATTAGAATTCTGAAGTTCTTTGTTGCTTAGAAGAGATCAAGGTCCCTGTTGAGATATTTAGAATCTCTTTTTCTTTTATGAGGACATAGAAAGTGAATGTGTTTCTAGATGTACATAAAGCAAATCTTTGTTGGAATATCACTTCCTCCAATTTCTCTATCCCAAGATGATTGGCTATTCTTTTCAACCCTTTACCCCCCAGAGTACCCTGGCTTGAACTCAGGGCTTGGTGCTCATGTGGCTTTATTGCTCACAGTTGGTATTCTACCACTTGAGCTATATTTCCACACGCTGGTTAACTTTAGAGTTTCATGGACTTTTCTGTCCAGGTTGGCTTCAAACCATAATCTTCTGATCTCAGCCTCCTGAGTAGCTAGGATTATGATAAACATGAGTCTCTGGTGTCTGGTTTATTTAAACATTCTTTATTCCTACTTATTGTAGGATTTTAGATGAACTAGTTCCTTAAAGATGGTTCTAAGCTTGAAGCTTTATTTATTTATTTATTTATTTATTTTGCCATAAGAGTGGTTTTCAACATTTGCTGAAGGTAAAACCAGCTGCCATGGTTCTCACTGTGGATAAGCACTTGAACAGAGTTAACTTTATGTAATATATTCCATGTACCTGACAGTATTGCCAGGAAGACTGGAGAACAATCTTGGAAAGAAATATGGAGGCCCAGCAACCAGAATAGCAAGGGATTTATTACACAGTACCAGAGGCTGGGCCATATTCTACAGTTTATTGAGAAGCATGCCTATGGATAATAATTATGAAGATGACATTTCAATTTAGCTGTGAAATGGTGGTATATTTTGCAAGTTGTATTTTATAGAAGACTATAATAGACCAAATGATACATATACGATTGTATTCAATTAAAATATGTGTGTATGTGTGTGTCTATACACACAAGAGGTCATAGCATGCACAACAAATTTTAATGGTGATTCTGGGTATTGAAATTTGTAAAGAGCAGAGAAAAATTCGGCTTTCATTTTTAAAAAATTTAAATGCTTCTGTATTATTAGGTTTTTAAATTTAGTTTGTCAGCTTACAAAGAAAGCAAAGTCAATTTGAAAGAATTTATAGTATATTGAGGAAGAGCATTGAATTTTATTGTTCTCCAATGAGATTAAGTAGACAGTGGGATTCATTTATTTTTAACATCTAATTTATTTTTAACATCTACATTCTATTCTTTACTAAAGACTTCAGAAATTTTAAGGGCTTCATTAGTGATCTCCAATATAACCTTTCCATTGGACCAGTATACCATATTAGGCTCTTACATGTCAGTGATGATCAATATGAACTATTTCAGATACTCAGTTGGTTATTCCTTGATCCATGTCTTTTGTTGTTGTTGTTGTGGGTGGTGGTGGTGGTGGTGGTGGTGGTTATGGGGCTTGAACTCTGGGCCTGGGTGCTGTCCCTCAGCTCTTCAGCTCAAGGCTAGTACTCTACCACTTGAGCCACAGCACCACTTCTGGTTTTCTGAGTGGTTTACTGGAGATAAGAGTCTCAGGTACTTTCCTGCCCGGGCTGGCTTTGAACCGTGATCCTCAGATCTCAGCTTCCTGAGTAGCTAGGATTATAAGTGTGAGCCACTGGTATCCGACCATGAAGTTTATTTTTAATAATAGTCTTTGTAACTAGACTTTGAAAACAATGAACTTTCAAAGGGCAGATCTTACAAACAAAAATTGCAAACAAAATCCATAAAATACTGCATTCATTTATCTACTAACACAAGTTCAAATCTTCCAAATCTTCAATGATCCTTTTTTGAATGACAAAATAAAGGTTAGGTTCCAACACACAATATATAATAGAAGGAACAAACAGTGAGAGGCTCCAAAGTTATATTGTGTGAAGAATGTTTTTAAAAAGTCTTTGTTTACCATGAATGATTAGTTTACATAAAGGAAATTTTGATGATCTTTATTTCTGAGATGATTTGTCTTAGCAGTTATGTATGAAAACCATGGAATCATTTAAGCCTTGTTAACATTTTTTTGTGGATTCTATTACAGACTTTGGAAAGATGACATAAATTTTGGTATTCATCATTCAGATTGACCTAAACATGGTTTCAGCTGTTTCTGGTCCCTATTTTATTAGCAGCTAAAGGATGGGAAAATATCTAATTGTGAAACATGTCATCCTCCATGAGTTTCACCCAACTGTGCTTGCCCAACAGCTACAGTAATAAAGCTAGTGCATTTACTTACATAAATGGTGCACTGGGTTTGTTGATGCTTATTTACTATTCTCATAATTTTTTCAATGAAGACAAGGCTCTAAAAGATAACCACATGGATAGATAATGGCATTGCAGTGTTTTTTCTTTTCAATTTAATTAGGTTTATTTCTGAGTATAATAGAACCACAGTCTTACCCATGTTGTGGATGGTATTATATAAAATTTTAAAAGTTAATAATTTATTGTAAAATATTTGAAAAATCTCAACTCTAATACTATCCACTGTTTGCAGAATGCTACTTAGTAGTGATAATTTTGAGTTACTTATGTGACACTTGATAAGCTTGCATTTGAAAATTAGCATTATACTTTGAGCTCTGGGATTGCTATTTTCTATCTAATGGAACTTGAATACAAGGGCTGCACCAGAATTATTACTTGCAATCAAAATTGATCATTTCAGTCTTAAAGCTTACTTGCCTTTTCCCTGTCTTTATGATCTTTGGGTAAACGAGATTTTAATTACAGTGTGGGCAAATTGATCAGTCTTTTATCATGATTTTGTGTGTGTGTATGTGTGTGTGTGCGCGCGCGCGTGTATGCGTGCCAGTTCTGGGGCTTGAACTCAGGGCCTGGGAACTGTCTCTGCGCTTTTGTCAAAGCTAGCATGCTACCACTTGAGCCACAGAGCCACTTCTGGCTTTTTCTGCTCATGTGGTCCTAAGGAATCGAACCCAGGGTTTTATGCATGCTAGGCAAGCACTCTACCACTAAGCCACATTCCCAGCCCATTGACTTTTTTTTTTTTAAGGCAGAAAGATTTATTTAGTGCAGGATTTTGTACCATCGTAAAGAGGAAGGTGTGACAGAGCATAGCTGTTCAACTCATAACAGCCAGGAAGCAGGAGCCTGCCTACACTGGCCTGGCTTTTTCCTTCCCTCCCTTTTGTTCTATCCAGGCCCCCAGCCTATGGGATGGTGCTGACCATTTTCAGGATGGTCTTCCCCCTTAGGTAATCCTCTGTGGAAATACTCTCACAGATACACTCAGAGGCCTGCTTTATTCTCTTGAGTGCTTCTAAACCCAATCAAGTTGGTAATGAAAATTATCCATCACGAGTCCATCCCTTATCAACTGGACAACCAAATACACTTCTTTAAACTGTAACATTCTATCCCTAGGCCCCAAAATGCTCATAATGCCAAATGCACTTAGCCCATCTCCAGGAGTTTGCAAAGTCATAGCAGTTTCAACTCTATCCAAAAGTCCAAATTTAAAGGCTCTTCTGACTTAAGGCAACTGAGCTACCAGCTCCTGTAAAATCCAAAACAAGTTAGTACTCCCAAAATACAATGTATCAAGAGTAAACATTCCTACATCAAAATGGAGAGTAGAATAGCATAGCAAGGAAGAATTGGAAAGAAGCAAGACTAAAACCCAACAGGTAAACATTACATCATGTAGCATCTGGGTATACAGTTCTGTGATGGGAGCCCAATGGTTGTGGCTACTCCCACCCTATGGCTTTGCCAGCTGCAACAACTGTGGTGTATCTGTCTCCTGTCCTACCCCGTTCTCTTCAGTGTAAGGCTGCTAGTGTCCATACAGAAAAGGCATTTATGGATGAAATGCTTAACCTTTATCTGCTGAAGTACCAATACCCAATGCTTGGTAAACCATATTCCATGGGTCCCAGCAGTCTTCACTGCCTGTTGTAAATATAGCCTGCAAGTTAAGAATAGCTTTTATGACATTTGTTACAATAACAGAGACATGTATATTTTCTTTCTTTCTTTCTTTTTTCTTTTCTCTCTATCTCTCTTAATCTCTCCCCCTCCCTCCCACTTTCTTTTGTCGATTGTGAGGCGCTGTCCCTCAGCTCTTCAGATCAAGGCTAGCACTCTACCACTTGAGCCACAGTGCCACTTCTGGTTTTCTGAGTGGTTAATTGGAGATAAGTCTCATAGACTTTTCTGCCCTGGCTGGCTCTGAACTGTGATCCTCAGATCTCAGCCTCCTGAGTAGCTAGGATTACAGGTGTGAGCCACTGGTGCCTGGCCAATACTTATGAATTTATAGATCTATAACAGTGAGAAATTTAAAAACATTTTTCTCAACTAATAGGACAGAAAGAAAAAAAAGAAAAATTGAATCATATAGTTGTGTCAAGGGTACCACCTTTTGTCCAATGGACTACTTTTAATATTTCTTCATTTCAGATTTTTGGTGATAAATTCTTCACTTTGGTAAAACGTTTTTTGCTGGGAATATAATCCTAAATTAAATTCCTCCCTACCTCCCTGTTTAGTAACTTTTTAAAGTGTTTGTTAGTTACACAGAAGGGGGGATTATATTGTGATATTTCCACTTACAGGTACAATGTATTCCATTCAATCTCTCCCCTTTATTTCCCTCCTATGACTTTCTTCTTAAGACAATTTCTTCAGATTTCATTGTTCTTTTTCCATCTAAGCAAACTATTTGCCTTAACAATATTCATCTTTACTTTCCTAATTAGCCCATCCTGCTTCCTAGCATCCAATTCTTGCCTGTGGCTCTTTCCTGCCCATCTACCTGCTATCATCAATACTCCTCAGTACTTTAAGGAATAAACCAGAAAACCAATCAAAATCAAAATTTCTTGGAATTCTCAGGAGTTCAAAACTTCTACAAAGCCATTGTAGGTTGCTTTGCGCGCACATGTGCACATGTGTATGTGTAGATAGGTACTGAACTATCACTTGGATTCTTCTTCCCAGTTGGTGAAGAACCACACCTCCAGTCCAGCATTTTGTTGATTAATTAGAGATGGACTTTCTTATCTGAGCTGGCTTCAAAGTATGATCCTACAGGTCTCAGGTCCTAAGTAGCTAGGCTTACAGGCATAAACACTGGTGGCCAACTATGCTCTAAATTCTTTTACAACACTAAACTCAATATATATTAAAATAATTGTGTGATCATGATAAACATCAAATCATGTTTCTGTAATAGTTGTACTAAATGTTTCAGAAATATCATTGCACACCAAATCATTTCTATCTGCTATTATATTTGGTAACAACAAAAATGATAGAAATAGTAACTTGTGTCAAATAATTTTGAAAATTGCAAGTACCAGATATTTTCTTAAAATATTCTTGCTGGGTGCCAGTGGCTCATTTCTATAATCCTAGCCACTCAGGAGGCGGAGATCTGAGGATCATGGTTCAAAGCCAGCCCAGGCAAGAAAGTCTGTGATACTCTTATCTCCAATTAACCACCTGAAAACTGGAAGCGGTGCTGTGGCTCAAAGTAGTAGAGTGCTAGCCTTGAACAGAAGAGTTCAGGGACAGCACACTCAGGCTGAGTTCAAGCCCCATGACTAAACAAACAAAAATCTTAAAGTAAATATTTAAATTGTACAAATCATTAGTGGTCCTACCCAATAATCACAAATATTTTACATATAAAAATATTCTCTCATTTTGTTGATACTGTTTGAGTGGTGACAGATATAGCTAACATCTTCAAGTTAACATTAGGTTACAACATGTTGCTTTACAGATGCTCTTTTACTTCTGAACTTGGATACTAATTTTGATAGTTTAGATAAGCATCCTATTTGTTTTTGAACTGTACGACAACATTCACATCTTTTCTTTGCATTTCTTGTCAAAATTATTTGCAAAGAACAGTAGCCGTTAGCAAATAATCAAACAGCAGGATGTGTCAACAAATTTATTTGGTAGTATCTGCATAATGTAACATTTGGGTCTTTTAGCAAGGTTAACAACACTATACAGATTCAGAAGTCAAAACTGCCAAATTAAGGATTTCTTTTGCTTCCATGATTGACAGGATTTGTATAAAGTACACTGTGCATAGAAACCTATTAATATTTATTAACTTTACCAGTGACTCACCATTAGCAGCAGATAAGGGCATGAACATGTACTTAACAACACAGCAATAGCTACAAGAAAGATAGAATGATTAGACTATGACTCTCCCTCTCTCCTTCCCTCCTTCTCCCCTCCCTCCTCTCTCTCTGTTCTTGTTCCGGTTCCTAGCAATGTTGACCTTACCCCTAAAACTCCTTGTGTCAGCATTCCTTACTCTTGCTTTTTGCCTTGAGTTCAATGGATTCTTTCAAATAGTAATGGCTCTTAGCTGATTACTAAGCTATAATCTCAAAGAACACCAAAAACACTTCTCCCTGTTTCAGTAATTCCTTGACTGATGGTCTTAAGATCTGGAAAATATATAAATTTGTTAAGAAAGGCTGAAGGAATTCTGACACATAAACACTGTGGGCCCTCTCTCTCTTTTTTTTTTGGGGGGGGGGGTCCAGTCGTGGGCCTGAACTCTGGTCCTGGGCGCTGTCCCTCAGCTCTTCAGCTCAAGGCTAGTGTTCTACCACTTGAGCCACAGCACCACTTCCGGCTTTTTTTCCTGCTTATGTGGTGCTGAGGAATCGAACCCAGGGCCTCATGCATGCAAGGCAAGTGCTCTACCACTGAGCCACCTTCCCAGCCTCTGTGGGCCCTCTTTTTAACCTAGTTAGAAGCTTTAACAATTATTGTGATGGTCATGTTGTTAATTTAATTAAGCTTTGTTGATTAAAGGCCTTCTCCCTTTAATGGTTGGAGATGAGAAGTTATTTCTTCTTTTAACCCTGCAAATATCTGAATTTCTAGATTTTCTCTATCAATTCTCATTGAGTCATTTATTTCTCTCTTAAAAATACCTTGTGTAGGGGCTGGGAAGGTGGCTCAGTGGTAGAGCACTTACCTTGCATGCATGAGGCCCTGGGTTCGATTCCCCAGCACCACATAAGCAAAAAATAAATAAATAAAAATTAAAAAAATATCTTGTATAATGCAGGTAATATACTAATCAAACCATGCTATTAACATTCAGTTATCTAAAGTCTCTCAGCAGAGATACAGATTGATTAGGCACATTGTCTTCCAAGTGTTCCCAGTGTTACAGGCAATAGTTTATGAATTTTTCACTACAAAAGAATGTGGGCTCCATATCTATCATCTAAGCTAATGTAATAGTTTAACTCAGATTTGGCTTTTTGTTTTTTAATAGCAATACTCCACTTTCAAGATTAATGCCTGTATTTGTCAAGATTAAACTGCAAAAACAAAACTCCCTAACCACAATAGGTTTTAAGCAAAAACTTTGAAAAAACAGAGAGGCTCTGTTCATAGTGCAGTACTCAGTCTGATGGAGCAGCCATCATTTTTTAGGAATATTATTTATTATCTTTTAAGTATTTGTGCAGAGAAGTTGTCATTTAACAGAGCAGTTTATGAATACAGTGCCTCTTGATCAGTGTCACCCCTTCAACATTCTCAGCAGTCATCATTTTAAATGGGACTAGTCACATGTAGAAGGAAAGTTTTGAAGACTCACATCAACAAGTAAATGCTTTCTACCAGAAATCTGGTAGAAACTTACTACGTGGTCACACAACAGAACCATTTAGTGAATAACATGATTTTAAAAAATAAATAAATGGGCTAGGTGCTGGTGGCTCATGCCTGTAATCCTAATTATTCAGGAGGCTGAGATCCAAGGATCGTGGTTTAAAGCCAGCCAGGGCAGGAAAGTCTGTGAAACTCTTATCTGCAATTAACCATCAGAAAACACAAAGTGGTGCTGTGGCTCAAGTGGTAGAGTGCTTGCCTTGAGTTGAAGAGCTGGAGGGACAGTGCCCAGGCCTAGAGTTCAAGACCCATGACTGACAGAAAAAAGAAAGAAAAAGGAAATTGGCTCTTTAAGAGTTGAAAAAATTATAGATAAATAAATCATCAATTCTTAAGTGTTTATGCTGGGATAAGCAGTTTTCCATAAGTTTTATCTTACAAATGCTCTGTTTTGCTATTTTCTGTAAAGATTTCATTACGTGAACATGTAGAATTCTCATACAAATAATAAAAGTTAGCCATAAAAGTATGATATGCCTATAAAAATATATAGCACAGATTGGTAAACTTCTCTTCATAGGTCCAGATGATAAATATTTTAGGCTGTGGGCCATATCATCTCAGTCACATACAACTGTACTATGCATAGACAAATACACAACAATGTATAGACAAAATACCACAGACAACATGTAAACAAGTAATATTCTGTATTGATAAAATTTTGCTTATAAAAATAGATGACCACCTGTGGTCAGTCATAGTTTGCTAGCCTCTAAAATGTAGCAATTAAAATATTTTTAGGCTGGGTGCTGGTGACTTATGCCTATAATTCTAGCTACTGAGGAGGCTAAGATCTGAGGATCTCTGTTCAAAGCCATTCCAGGCAGAAAAGTCCAAAAGACTTTTATCTCCAATTAACCACCAGAAAACCGGAGCGGAGTGGAGCTGTGGCTCAAAGTGGTAGGGTGTAGCCTTGAGCAAAAAGAGTTCAGGGACAGCACCCAGGTCTTGAGTTTAAGCCTCATGACTGAAACAAAAATAAAACTTTTAGGCATCAATAAAAGTTTAAGAGATGGGGCTGGGAAGGTGGCTCAGTGGTAGAGTGCTTGCCTTGTACGCATGAGGCCCTGGGTTCGATTCCTCAGCACCCCATAAGCAGAAAAAGCTGGAAGTGGTGCTGTGGCTCAAGTGGTAGAGCACTAGCCTTGAGCTGAAGAGCTGAGGGACAGTGCCCAGGCCCAGAGTTCAGGCACCATGACTGACAAAAATAAATAAATAAATAAATAAACAAAAAAAAAAGTTTAAGAGATTTTAAAAGTTTAAAACTGTACTTCATAGTTCCTTATTTTCTAAAGTAAAGTGGGTAACTAATTAAATAAATTTTTCTGTTCTGTTTTTGGAAAACTCAAATAACTCCAGACATATCTGGATATTTTTTTCCCAGAAACTAAGGATTTTGTGTGATCAGCAATTATATAACCCATTAATATCTGTAGCTCTGGCTCATTTATAGCTTTGTCCAATAATGTTTGGAATAATGTGTCATCAATAAAAATCAGTTTATGCTTAGCATATTCTTTCAAAGAATGAAAACAATTTAAAAAGTACTTTTAACAAACAATGAGAAATTATCTATTAATTGTAAATGTAATTCCATACAGACGACCTTATCCCCTGATCATGTGGCTTTTGCTGTGTCTTTAAGGACACAAAAATTATCAGTGAGAGAGATATCTTTTGATTTGAAGTTTTAGGTTGAAAGTTAAATACTATGTTAACTTTCAGAAACCTATCCAACCATTCATGTTAACTATATTATCTACAGATATATATCTGTGTCTATATATATGTAGATATATATATAGACACAGGTATATTTTAAAAAATACTAATGTTTTCTTTTTAAAGCTTGGGAATAGGTAAATTATTTCATTTCTTAGCTGAGTTAAAATGAGTTAGTGATATAATAATAATTTAGTAAAAATGAAACATTCGTAATACTATTTTTTTTGTTGGTCATGGGGCTTGTGCTGTCCCTGAGCTTTTTTGCTTTAGGCAAGCTCTCTACCAGTTTGAGTCACAGTGTCACTTCTGGTTTTCTGGTGGTTAATTGGAGGTAAAAGTCTCATGCACTTTCCTGCCCATGCTGGCTTCAAACCACGATCCTCAGGTCTCAGACTCCAGAATAGCTGGGATTACAGGTGTGAGCCACCAGCACCTGGCTAAACATTATATTTTTTGTGGCTATATGCACAAAAAAATCCTATTTTCTTAAAGTCAAGTAAGTGAATGGGCTTGGAGTTAACAATGTTCATAGAACAAAAATAATCAGGTGAACTGTGAAGACAATGACTTAACAAAAGCCTAAAAATGTAATAATGTTCAATTCCCAACAACCATTAAAGGGTAATTTTAAATCACAGGCTCTCTTTCTAAATATAAAAAGATTCACTAACCTTTTGAGATAACAGTCCTCAATTTCTATTAACATAAGAGATCACTAAGATCTTTCTTTAGGTTAAGAAGTCTTTGATTTCATATGCATGTAGTCACTATAGAATAACAAATAAAACTACAGTTAGTAGTGGGAGAGCAATTTGCAAAAGAAGACTTAATTTTAAAAGGGAATACTGAATTGCTAGGAATGGGAGGTATGGTAAGAAAATAACTTTGGATTCAGATCAGTCAGGGTTCTAATTTCTGCTCTATAATCTCAGGCAAACTACCTGCTAGAGTATTGAATTTTCCATATTTTTTACTTATCCTTTCCTTTTTAACAGATGCTATTTTTTTTAAATGCATGAGATTGAAAACTAAACCCTCCTAATTTCTTCCTCAAAAGACTAAAGAATGCAAAGAAAAAAAAAGTATAAGTAAAAAAGGATGTAAAGAAAAAGTGCATTCCCAAAAATAAATATTATGCTTCTTCTTCTTTTTTTTTTTGGTCAGCCGTGGGGCTTGAACTCTGGGCCTGGGCGCTGTCCCTCAGCTCTTCAGCTCAAGGCGAGCGCTCTACCACTTGAGCTACAGCACCACTTCCGGTTTTCTGGTGGTTTATTGGAGATAGGCGTCTCACGGTCTCTCCTGCCCGGGCTGGCTTTGAACCGAGATCCTCAGATCTCAGCCTCCCGAGTAGCTAGGATTACAGGCATGAGCCACCAGCGCCCGGCTATTATGCTTCTTAATGTCATTAACCTGAACTTATAACCAATTATAATTCTACTGTTAGGTAGTAGGGAATTTGAACACATTAAGGCATCTTGGATGGGCTCAGGCAATCAGCCATTAAAAACATCCCTGGTTTTTCAGAGTCTAAACATTCTTTATCTAAATGTAGGCAAACTTTAGTCTGCTATTCAATCCTACCCAATATCCTGTTTTGTAAGTAAAAATTTTACAGAAACAAAAACAGGCTCATCATGATTTGCTCTTAAGTTACAATTCAGTTTAGTAACTGTAACCACAAGGCCCACAATTATTTATTTATTTTTTTTGGGTCCGGTTGTGGGGCCTGAACTCTGGGCCTAGGCCTTCAGCTCTTCAGCTCAAGACTAGCGCTCTACAACTTGAGCCATAGCACCACTTCCGGCTTTTTTCTTTTTGCTTATGTGGTGCTGAGGAATCGAACCCAGGGCCTCAGGCATGCAAGGCAAGCACTCTACCACTAAGCCACCTTCCCAGCCCCTAGGCCCACAATTATTTACTCTGGCTCTTTAAAGTTGCCAATCACTATTTGTTGCTACTGAGATTTGGGTTGCTTATCTAAAATGTTAAGACTGGAGATAAGGTAGAAGACTGTGGGAGAGTGCACCAACTATGACCAAGAACAATGCTTATTTCAACTTTCTCTTTTTCTTATTGCCAGAATGAAAGATTTAGTCTGACGTAATTTCCTTTTCTCATAGTGGATAGGTACAAACAGTTCAATAGCCAGTTTCCTTGAATATCACTACTCATGTTTCTATATCCAATAAATATATAACTTCTGTTCTATGTCCAATAAGTATATAATTTCTGTTCTAGCCTTTTGCTAGAATCTCATTTTCTCTATTGAAACTGTACTATTTTGGTTGAGACAGTCATTGTCTTAACAAGATTCCGAATGGAGCCTTTCTATTATTTTTCATTCTGATATACAAATCTGATGCTTTTAGGACAAATTAGCATGGCAAGCAAGAGCTTCTTTGACTATCACTACCCAAAAGGCATATGGGTCCAGGGGAAAATCTCAAAATCCCAAAAGGGATTTTGGTGTCATGTACTTGTTTATTCTGGCACAATACTGTAGAGTTCTGTAGCATAGAGCTTGGAAACAAACTGGATAAAAATCACAGTCCACATACAGATTTTTTTCTACTCCCTGTATATGTTATTCCAAAATTTCCCTGCTATTCATTTACTTTTCAACAATGAAAGATGACGAGTCATCTATTTTCTTGGAAACAGGAATGGTGAAAATATTCAAGAAAATAATACAACTGTGTTTTGTCTATTTAGCATCTTTAAGTTGCTAAGCAGATTAAGTAGTTTAAATTGTATTGTTTTTAAACCAACAGAATTTACAAAGTAATTATTCCCTGTACATATTCACATTATCCCTTGTGTTTTATGTTCTAATTTTTTAAAAAAAACACCTAAACCACTGAAAGCAAACAATAAAATCCTACTAAAAAAAGAAATTTCTTTGAAGAAGTATATTATTTCTAACAACACCAAAGGCAATCTGAATCAATCAGTGATCTGAAAAATAAAGTTAGTTAGGGACAGATTTTTATTGCAAACATTTACTCAAAAACTACTATATACAGCAGAATTTTAATAGCTATTTAAAACATTTAACATTCACTGAAACATTTAAAAATTCAAAGCACATTTTGAAAAGTAAAAAGGTAGCATAAAAAGGTAGCATTTTTAAATAAAACTTTATTAGTACTCCAAAGCAAACTATTATTCTTCATTTCAATATTTAATACTTTCTAGCTGATTAAAAAAAGAGATAGCAACTTACTAGCCAACTTAGGGATAAATTAGGCTAAATTCTCAAAACAAATTGTTTACAGCTTTAGGTCCCAGTTGAAATTTCTATTTTACAATTAGAAAAAAGCCACTTAAGCATAGCTGAATCCATGCCACAACATGTTTTCAGTTAAGTGCTTCACAATATCTACATTCTACCACACTTTGGTTTGGCTTCCAGACCATTTTTATGGGTCTATATCTAAAGAAGATCATTAAAACTATATTAAAAGCATAGTGTTACAGGAGTTTCAACAATGGATTTCTATTTTATACAACTAGTACATTAAGAGTTTTCAGCGTAGCTTACACACTAAATGCACAAATATAAATTTATATTTTAATAATTACACTTTCACTGAAAGTTTAATTAAAGGTAAGCTTACAGCCTGTATGGCTAACACTTGTATGGAGGTACACAGATTCAAATAGTCTGTTTACATGCTTCTGACAGATTGGAATGTTGTATTAAATTCAAAATTAAGTTCATCCAAATTCCTGTTAGGTCAATTTAGCACTGTAAGTATGCTCCACTGACCAACATCAGATGCAAAATAAAGCTGTCATTGATAATGCCATCAGCCATTATTTTAAATCCATCATTCTCAAAGGACGTGTAGTTTTCCAACGTTTTCCTTTAAGTTAACTGAAGATATATAGGTAATAAAGATTTTAAGCTTAGGTCTGAGGCAAGTTTGACTAACATAAAAGTGTTATTAATATAATTACTATTCTTAAAATCAACTCATTTCGGCAACTCTATTCCATTTCTTCAAAAAGTGCTGAATGAGACCTTCTGGCAAATTAGCTTTCATTAAAATTGTTGGTTTTTGAAAAGCTTGAAATCCACACGAATCATGCTATTCTTGGAGAGTTGACTTGTTTACTAGCAAACTGAACACATTGGTGAAGTGTGTGAATGAACTCCCTCACATCTTTGTGCTTCTGAATTCTACCACATCACTACTGAGCTCACCGGTCAGTGTGCCAAATGCTTTTTGATGTTGGTACACTAAAATTAAGAATGACTAAGTAATTTCAGCTTCTTTCTTTTTTATCTGCTAGGACTACTGTTTTGTCTGGTGTGCTAGGACTGACTTCTCTGGGAATGTTGTCTGCATGGTCAGACACAATGTCATCAGTCTTGGCTGAAGGATCACCATTACCTTTCTGAAAAATCTCTGTGGCTTCATACTCCAGCACCTCTGATGGAGTCAAAGGTTCCACATGAACACTGCTTTGCTCACTAACATCAGAACTAACAGATTCAGGTTCATCTCTTTTCCTCAAAAACTGATCAATGCTCACATCATCAGATGTTAACCGCAAATTCTTAATGTTCTTTGAGAAAAATCTAGCTCCACTAGAGTTATGATCTTTAATCTGATCACGTGAAATTATGTTTTCTGAACTTTGGCCCATCTCCTGTTCCTTCTCCTGAAAATTGTGATGCATTTGTTTTTCCTTTTCCATTTTATCTGCACCAGTGTCTGAATCATGACTCAAGACTTTCTTTGAACTACTTTCCTGGTATGCAGGACAGGCATCATTTTCTCTATCTGTTACATTTTCTTCTTTTTTTGTTGGTGATAAACCTTCGGATAAATCTGTATCACATTCATTTTTTTCTTCTGATGAAGAATCTTCATCTTGCTTGCTGAAAAATAAAACCATTTATTATAAAACATGGTGCTTGAACACTATTCAAAATAAAGACATGCATATTTGCCCACCAAAATAAAATGAAAACAAATTCAGATCTATAGTTCTTAGTATGATAATACAATCTGGGAGGAGGCTGTTTTTTTTGGCAAGACTGTGAGAAACTCTGGAGTCATATATTAAAAGGAGATCTGCAGAGCCAGGTGCTGGTGGCTCACGCCTGTAATCCTAGCTACTCAGGAGGCTGAGATCTGAGCATCATGGTTCAAAGCCAGTACGGGCAGTTAAGTGCTGTGGCTCAAGTGGTAGAGCTCTCACCTTGAGCTGAAGAGCTCAGGGACAGCACCCAGGCCCAGAGTTCAAGCCCCATGACCAACAGGAAACAACAACAAAAAAAAGGAGATCTGTGGGATCTATCAACTTGCTGTCATTACTTTCACCTATTTTTAGTTAAAATTTAAGTGTTTTTTATATTTGTAAGAGTGCTTACACTATAAAATATATTAGGCAAAATCTACTTTCTCTTTTGCTCTATATTAACATATACACAATGGAAGCTTGGAATTCCCTGATATGTGGAATTCCCTGCTGTTGAGGAAGAACTGCCACTGCTCAGGATGTACAGTTGAGTACTTCACAATTATTCAAATTTACTTAGCCTGTATAGACAGTTAATGTTAACGTCTGACTTACTAGTAAGTACTTTTAAACAGTTAACGTTAACATTTTACTTACTAATAAGTACTTTAAAAAAAGTATGCAACTTAAAAAATTTGCAATGTATGTTAAAAAACAAGAATCTGGAAAATGTTTTTATTGAATTAAAATGTCAAACTTTCATTTTAATTAAAAGTCATTACCAAAGGCAATACTATGTATGTTAGCTTCTGAAGCTGAGTGTAAATAATGTAACCAAGTATTATTTTGAATTCTTGAATTTGAACAGACTCAGCCTTTCTATTCCTTACCTTTCAGAACTTGATGTTTCTGTTTCTCTTTCAGCCACAGTATGCCTTGCAATTTCCTGAAATGATCAATAATAATTTTACATTCATGGTTAAAACTATTATAATCAATGTTCTGAATGAAAGAAATAAGTATACAACCTAATATGCCAAAGAAATAGAAAAGCAACCTTTTATTGTAAAGTTATTAGAATAATTCTCATAAGAATTTCAATATATCACAAGTTTCTGCATGGTGCCGGTGGCTCACACCTGTAATCCAAGCTGAGATCTGAGGATCACAGTTCAAAGCCAGCCTGGTCAGGAATGGCGAGAGACTCTTATCTGCAATAAACCACTCAGAAAACCAGAATGGCATTGTGGCTCAAGTGGTAGAATGCTAGCCTTGAGCTAAAAGGCTGAGGGACAGTGTTCAGGCCCAGAGTTTAAGCCTCACAAAAGTTTATGAAACAAAGTCAAGTGGCAGCTAAAATCTATTTTCCTTAACTCCCAAATTTGGATTCTATAATTACTTCTGTAGAAAACTAGGCAGCCCAGGTAAACAAATTCAAGACACTCATCTCCAGTTAATCAGCAAAAAGCCAGAGCTGGAGGTGTGCTAGAGAATTCAGTTTTCTTCTAAGAAGCTAGACATTAAAGAGATATGTACAAATATAAAACAATACCATTGTTTTCATCAAAATTCTCTTTTTGCAACTAATTTTTCAAAAAATACATCATTTATGTCAACAAATAGTGGGTTTATTATTAAGCACTTCAACATTACATAATTTCACTTTCTGACACTGCAACTACCTATTACTTTCAAAAGTACAAAAAGAAAGGATGGTAAGGGAAAACAAGGGAGGAGGCAACAATGCTTGATAAGAAATGTACTCATTACCTTGCTCATATAATTGTAACCCCTCTGTATGGTATTTTCACAAAAAAAAAAAAAAAAAAAAAAAAAAAAAAAAAGAGTTCAAAAGGCTGTACGTAAATAGTGCCCTCTGGAGTTCGGCCATGTATAACCTGTTTGTATGAAAGCTAATCTACTCATCCAAACAACACACTGCTTTCAATGAACTTTAAATGAACTTGGGAAATCATCATCATACAACTAAAGACATTCTTTAACATGGAAAGTACAAAACTAAACCAAACAAGAATAAAGGAAATGGAACACCTAAGAAACTTCACAGGCAAAAGAGAATAGTTTCATACTTAATATGCCAAGAGGTATGCTACTGTGCCCAGTAAATAATTAACAAAACTTAAGAAAGTACAATTGAAGAATAAAATATTAAAGAGCTCTTCAAAATTACAAATATGGTAACTAAATTAAGGAAGCAATAAAAGCCACTATATAATGAAGTAGCTGATCCAATGTCAGAAAAAAAGAATCAGAGAGAACTAAAAAAGTAAAAAAAAAAAGATCAAAGAGATAACACACAAAGTATCTTCACAGCATAATATAATGAATGAAAAAAGAGAGATAAAGGTCAAACATACAGTGAAATTTCAAAACATCAGATATAATCATTAAGGTTTCTACCCAGGCAAGTGCTCTACCACTGAGCCACCTTCCCAGCCCTCATTAAGGTTTCTAAAAAGAACAAAGCAATGTAAACAAAAAAATGGAGCAAAAATGATATCAAGACTTATAAAAAATAATACTGGATATAAGAAGCAATACTTTAAAATTGCATAAGAAAATAGTTTTCTGTGTATTTTATCATCCCAGTTAATACATATGTACTTTTTATTGTAAAGGTGATGTACAGAGGGGTTACAGTTAGATAAGTAATGAGTACATTTCTTACCCTCTCCCTCACTGCCTCCTGCTCCCCTGCCACCCCCCAACACCATCCAAGTTGTAAAGTTTATTTCCAACATAGTATCTTTTGAGCATCACTGTTGCATTGGCTTACCCTTTGTCCTTTGTCTCACCATTTCTGTGATTCCCCTTTCCATCCCCAAAATCAGATTAACTTATATACAATACAAAGGGTCCAGTTAACACATAGGTCATTTTCACATCTTTTTTAAAAGTGAGGCTAATTAATTACTCTTTTCTGAGAGACATTTTTGCATAAATTTTTAGCTGATTTGATTTTTTAAAATAGTAATTTTTTAAAGTCTGAAAAATTACAAACTCAGAAGCAAAAATAGAATTAAAGAAAACTAAAAACTTTATAGAGATTCTTTGTAAATAATCCAAAGTGATGAAATAACAGAAGATACAAACAGATAAACACAAATAAGCAAAAGAGTAATACAGATTGAGACATGTAAAGCCCAAAATGTTGGTGAAGATAAAATTTTGAGGACAGCCAAGGAAAAATGACACATACAGAGAAACAAAAATAATCAGTTAAGCCATCTTGTTAGAAAATATGCAAGCCAAGAGATAACTAAATTCTTTAAAAAAACAACAAAAACTGTCAACTATGAATTCTATACCCACCCAAAATTATCTTCCAAACATGAAAAAGACTTTTAAGCCTAAAAGAATTAATTACCAGCAGGTCTGCAACATAAAATATACCAAAAAAAGTAAAAGAGATATAAAAAACTATGTAAAGGCTGGATGTCGGTAGCTCACACCTGTAATCCTAGCTACTCAGGAGGCTGAGATCTGAGGATCAGAGTTCAAAGCCAGCTTGGGCAGGAAAGTCTGTGTATCGCCAATAAACCATCAGAAAACCAGAAGTGGCACTGTAGCTCAAGTGGTAGAACGCTTGCCTTGAGCTGAAGAGCTGAGGGACAGCGCTTAGGCCCAGAGTTCAAGGCCCACGACTGACAAAAAAAACCAAGGGAAAATATGAAATTAACCTTGTATTTTTCATAGCTCTAAAAGGTGATTGCCTGCTGGGTGCCGGTGGCTCACGCCTGTAATCCTAGCTACTCAGGAGGCTGAGATCTGAGGATCGCAGTTCAAAGCTAGCCTGGGCAGGAAAATCCGTGAAACTCTTATTGCCAATTAACCACCAGAAAACTGGAAGTGGTGCAGTGGCTCAAGTGGTAGAATGCTCACCTTAAGCTGAAA
This sequence comes from Dipodomys merriami, assembly GCF_024711535.1. Lineage (NCBI taxonomy): Eukaryota > Metazoa > Chordata > Mammalia > Rodentia > Heteromyidae > Dipodomys > Dipodomys merriami. Next base: position 9,055,957 of record NW_027206046.1, on the reverse strand, counting down.
AGCTGAGGTACAGCGCCCAGGCCCAGTGTTCAAGCCCCATGGCCAACAAAGAAAAAAACTCAAATACTTTCAAATGTATAACTTTTTAAATTATGAGATAAAAATCACTTTACCTTAGACATAAGTTCTTGTTCCTTAGTAGGAGCTTCATGTTTTAATCTTGAAAACAAAATAGTGATTATTTTATATTGTAATTGTAAATATGAATTAAGTTTTTGCATGCTTAAAATAACTAAATGTAAATCTAAGCCCCTGTAAACTTTACAATGTCATACTAAGTGATATCTATACATATTTTAAGGTAAAAATACAATACATGGGGATAAACCATATATTTAGTAAGTGTGCTAAATTAGTGAATGAAGACATGTACTTCAAGTTGGGATGTAGCTCAGTGAAAGAGCACTTGCCTAGCATGTGTGAAGCCCTGAATTTGATTCCCAGCACTGCAGAGAGAAAGAAAAAGAAAGACATATTTCCTTTTCTAAAAAGAACTCAGAAATGCTCCTTTTTGCTAAATGCAAATTAAGATAAAAGAAATAATGTATTAGTAAACAATTTCAAAAAAGAATTACTCATTAACAAAAACAAGTTATCATATTGTACAAATCAGTATTTACTACTGTAGGACATAAAAATCTTTTTAAAAATCTAGTATAAAATCCAATGTGACGTCACTCTGGATCCGGTAAAACCCCAGAAAAAAGTACTCTTAAAAAAAAAAAAGTTGTTTTTGGTTTTTTTTTTATGTTATTCTAGTGGGTTTTTTAACTCAGGGCCTTGTGCTTGTTAGGCAGGCATTCTGTCACTTGATCCACAACCCAGCCCCAAAATTTAAAGGATACATTTTCAAGCACTGCTCAGAAAATAACTACAGATTTTTTTAAAACTTCTTGACTCAAAAATGTTCATTATAACTTATGGCATCTAGAAATCTTGTAAAATCAATGTAAGTCAAACTTTTCTAGAGGATCTTTGTTTAAGAAACTGCTAATGACTATTATTTGTTAGTGCATATTAAACTCAGTTTTAATATGCAAAAGTAAGGTGGTTCTACTTAATCTGAAACAATGAATCAAGAATTAAGTGATCCAGTAAGACTTAAGGATTACAAATAAGGAACAGTATCATCAACCCAAGTACATGCCTTATTTTATGGAAATAAAGGAAAGAAATGTCAACCATCCTAAAAGCTATTGTGGTTAAGGAAGGACACATGAAGCTGACAAACACCATCTTTCCTTACCCATTCTCTAAGGATTCATTTTTTAAAATGAGGACTTTAAATGGTGTGGGGGGAGGGGGGCCGGGGAGAGGAGGGAAGCAGTGCAGTATTTAGCATGTATTTAGTATTCAAGAAGACCTGGGTATAATCTCCAGTACCACATTTTTAAAAAAATTAGAATTATAAATGCTAGTGCTTTAGTAGAATAGAAATAATTAACTGTGCAAAATTACTTGTCTATAGTTTGTTCCACAAAGAAACACAATAGATCATAGATTTTTTGTGTGTGGACCCATTCCATTGTTAGCATATTACAATTTATAGTTAATGTCAGCATACTGAATGAAGATAAATTTGCACAAAAAAATTTCAACCTTTTTGGGTTAAAGATTTGGTAATCATCTCAAGTATTTAAAACATTTTCTTTTTAGTATAGATAGAGTTGATGTTAGCAAAGGTCTTATGCATTTATTTTTTTGCCAGTTCCCGGGCTTGAACTTTAAGGGCCTGGGCACTGTCCCTGAACTCCTTTACCTCAAGGCTAGAGCTCTACCATTTGAGCCACTTCCATTTTTTCTGTGATTAACTGGAAATCTCTCAGACTTCCTGCCTAGCCTGGCTTCAAATCGAGATTCTCAGATTTCAGCCTCCTGAGTAGCTAGGCTTACAAGCATGAGCCACCAGTGCCCAACTTTTAAGGCTTTATATTCTTTTTTTTTTTTTTTTTTGTCGGCCGTGGGGCTTGAACTCTGGGCCTGGGCGCTGTCCCTCAGCTCTTCAGCTCAAGGCGAGCGCTCTACCACTTGAGCTACAGCGCCACGTCCGGTTTTCTGGTGTTTTATTGGAGATAGGAGTCTCACGGTCTCTCCTGCCCCAGCTGGCTTTGAACCGTGATCCTCAGATCTCAGCCTCCTGAGTAGCTAGGATTACAGGCGTGAGCCACCAGCGCCGGGCAAGGCTTTATATTCTTACAAAAGAAATATTATTATGCCAATTACTTTCACATGTCCCCCATAATAAATTAATTTTAGTCAGCAATAAAAGCTGAAGAATGTTTCATCATTATTGCTGGAATTTCAACTGGAAAAGGCAAGTTTTCAGCAATGGGGTTGGTGACATTTATTTTTATTATGCTTTATTTTACTAAGGAAACTACTAGGTGAGAACACAGTAAGTTCTGGAAATAACTAGTATGGAGAGGCTAGTGATTCCAATTTTTCTTTGTGCCTTTTACCATACTAGTATTCCCTTTAAAGGATAGAATTATAAGTATCAGTAAAAAGTTTCAGGAAAAGCTAAAAAAGTTTAGATATGTGTATTATAAATCTCATCATTATCAATCTGGCACTAAAAAGAACACTAAGAATTTGTAATTACAAAGGTGTACTTTAATGTTAGTAAAATTTAATAAATTACTAATACATGATTAAAATTATTTTGAAAACTGTCCCCCACCAATTTTGTAGCCTTAATTTTTATTCATAAAGCTACCTGATGAAATAGTTATTATTGGAGATATTCAACTGCTTTGGAGAAGACAGTCAAATTTGCTATGCTCAAAGTTCTGATCTAATCTGTTATTACATAATTAAAGTTTTCACTTGTGAATTTTGCAATAATTTTTATAGAAAAAAAGTGGTGTAGGACTTGGAACAAACATGAACTTTTCAATGCAAAGACAACAGAACCACTGACAGACAGTCTTGCAAAAGAACTGCAAATAAGTATTTTTTCTCCAAGGAAACCTACTGAAACAAACAGGTGCCTGATATATTTCTAAAGGCTAATTCATTTCCTTTAAAGTCCAAAATAGACTCAAAAGCCTTATTAAAATTTCTCTACAGGTCACATGACATCACAAGGCTACCCATAAAAATTTAGGGCCACACAGAAAATAAACACTGTGATTTAATTATATTAGTATGTTCTTTTGAAATTTCATTCATAGTATGAACATCTGATGAGATGGGGGGGAATCTATGAGGGAAAAGCTGCTCAGGTTCATTTCAGCTAGGTCAAAAACTTCAATTGTAATTTAAAAAATACAGTCTTTAACCTAAGAATACTTGTAAACATACTAAGAAAGCTCAAGAAATGCTGTACAAGCCAGTACTAAAGTCAACCACTACTCAAGAGCTTCTACTTAGACATTCAGAATAGTAAACATTCAGCACACCATTCTGATCATTTTCTTTGAGTAGTGCTGATTGATGTGTGTGTGTGAGATATGTGTCTAAGCAGGATCTTTACCACACAGTACCTGCACCAGTGAGCTAAGTGTTCTAGTCCAAAGATAAGAATAGTCTCTCCTCTTGAGTATTTTGTTATCAAAGAGATGCACTGAGCAAATGTGGATCGAGAACTGTGAAGTTAGGAAAAAGACATCTACATGACTGACCCCCAATATGAGGAAAGAGGCAAGAAAGCAGCAGGCAGTACAGTGAAGTTGGTTTTAGAGGAAGAACAGAAACTAGCAAAGCAGGAAAGGGCTCTAGGACAGAACAGAAGCACAAAACTAGATGAGAATGTCTCATGTCAATGAAATGTAGGGCAGGAAAAAAAAAAGCAGTTGAAGATAAAACTGAAGACATGGCAAAGGCCATTTCAGGATGCTTTGATTGCCATGCTAATTTGTCCTAAAAGCATCAGGTTTGTATAACAGAAAGAAAAATAGTAAAAAAAAAATCCATTCAGAATCTTGTTAAAATGGTAGCTGTCTCAACCAAAATAGTACACTATCAATTGTAGCAAAATGCTAACTTAGAACAGAGGGTATATATTTATTGGATATAGAAACATGGGGAAGAACAAATGTGACCCACCCCGGATGTCTGCTTGCAGTGGCAAGAGAAGAGTAATGTCATTAGCCAAGATAAGTTCAGAAGAATGTACTATAAAATCAAACTGTATATCAAAATGTCAAACAGCCAATGTAAAGGGACTGCTACTACAAGTCTCAATCATGAGAGGCTTCCATAGATAAATAGTCCCAGAGTCTCTGGCCATCAGGAAGAAGCAGGAATAACAGTCATGACAACAGTATTAGCAGTAACAGGAGAGCAAGAGCAAGAGCAGCAGTAATAGTAATGTGTCTTTATTTAGTGCCTACTCTCTGCCAGGTCAGTGTAAAAAAGTTCAGCGAAATATTTAACTAATTTCTTTAAATCTGTAGTTTAACTGATATCCACATATTATCTTCAGGAATTTTTCTCTATCTTTTAATAAGAAAGCTGGAACTTGGCATGGTTACATCATTTACCAAATGCTGAAGAGCTGGTGAGAAAAACAACTTGGATTTACACCTTGGTCTGCCATAGAGAAGCAAAGGCTCTCAGTGTAGGGTCCCAATTTCAATAAATGATCCAAAAGGCATATGCACAAAAGCCTCTCTAAGTAAAGGATAGCAAGCATTTCCACAAGGTCAAATTCTAAAATGAGAAGTGAAGCTGCAGAAGACCTTCAAAATCATGAGTTGAAAGTACAGCATACTCGAGGAAAACGTTGATGAAATTGATACAAGACAGTGATGACTAGCGTGAGTTATAAACATTTTCTAAAAGTGTAAAGTTAGTGCCCTTTAGGCATTAGAAAATCTAATGGCATAACATGCTTCAACAATAACAGGAAAAGAAAAATAGAAGAAGTAATATGTGAAAAAGATATGGGAGGGATCGAATGAAAAATAGGCTGAAGATGAAGGCAACTGAATAATAAAATATGAGTAGATAAAATCACAAATAATACAATGTCTTTACATTTGCATAGTGATTATGACATGCTAATTACATTGTGTGTGGGGGGGGGTCACACGGGTGCGCATCCTGGTCTTGGGGGCTTGAACTCAAAGACTAGACACAGTCCCTTAGCTTTTTCCTTCAAGGCTGGTGCTCCACCACTTAAGCCACAGCTCCACTTTTGGCTTTTTGGTAATTAAATTGGAGATAAGTGTCTAGACTTTCCTCTCAGTCTGGCTTTGAGCCCTGATCCTCAACCTAAGCCTCCTGAGTAGCTAAAATGATAGGAATGAGCCACCAGTGCCCATTATTTTTTGGAGTATTACTAATTACCTTTGGTGTGATATATATATATATATATATATATAGTGATATATATATATATATATATATATTACTTTAAAAATCCCTTAATAGCTTAAGATTAAAATAGATACTTTTGTTGCTTATATTTTACAAATCAGGAATTGGGACATAGATGTCTGGTAACCTGCCCAAAGACACACAAATCTAGTAAACAGTGGGGCAGAAACTCCAAACTAAGCAATCAAGTATAGACATTATGTTTCAGTGCATCAAAGGTAAGTGTGTGTGCGTGTGTGTGTGCGTGCGTGTGTGTGTGTGCGCGCGCACGTGCGTGCAGGTAGTGTGAGGAAAGTGAGGGAAATGAACTTCATCCATACTTCCTCTCCAAAAAAAGAGACCCACTGAAGAACACAAAGCAGAGTTCATATGTTGCTTTTACAAGAAAGTGGTTTATCATATTTTTGCACTATGATCTAGGAAATACATATTGGGGATGTATTGGAGGCAGAATACATCTACATTCATGAGAGATACCTGCACATTCATGTTTACAGCAGCACTACTCACAAAGATGTCCTACAATCTGATGAGACAATAAAGATGTGACACACACACACACACACATTACCCCCCAAAAAAATTATGTTGTCTGCAGTAAAAATGCATAGACCTAGAGATCATATTGAGTGAAATAAGCCAAACTTAAAAAGCCAAATGCCACATCTTTTTTCTCGTATGTGGTAACCAAATTCTAAAATGATGAAATAAGATAGGACTTCAGTGAAAAGGGACACTCTGTGTGTGTCTATCTGAGAGAGAGACAGAGACAGAGACAGAGAGAAAGCAGGGGAGGGGAAATGGAGAGTGTACCAGGAGTTAAGAGAATCAAAGTGAATTACATACACAAATGCACACTGAAATAACTAAGAAACCCTGTTTTTTTAAAAAGGAAGGAGGGATCTAAGAGTATGTAACAGAGGAGTGAACACTAGGTACATATGGAATTTTCACGTAAAACTCCCCTGTATTACAATATCAATGAATTGTAACTAAAGGGAAAAAAAAAAACTGTTGGGGAGTGGGGTTAATTAGATAGAAAGAGAGAAGATGAAAAAACTTCCTGGAGACAGATTAGGAAGTAAATAGTGTGTCACCAAATCTACTACTAGGAAATATGCCATTTTCAGAGATTTTGGAATTTTTTCCATTAGTAGTATAACTTGGCTCAGAAGCTTAAAATGAAAAATTAATGTTAATTATAAAAAATTTATTATGTAAGTGGCTTTATCTCTGCTCTAAAATACAAATTAAGTAATTCTGATTTTAGGAGTAAAAAAAAGCTCAATAATTTCAGAGCATCTTAAAAGATGCTTTGTTAATTTTTAAAATTAAAATTATTAGAATGATCTTTTAATTGTGCTAAAGGTGAAAGTACAAGGTACATTTATATAGCTCTTATCTCACATACTAAGTGACAAGGCTTCTAGTGAAAAAAAACTAATGTTCCTATTTACAGGATAACAATTAGGGATTTTATATAAAATTATTCATTAGCAAATAATTCCTGAGACACTTAAATACATTTTTTTTGGTTGTGGGGCTGAACTCTGGGCCTTGGTGCTGTCTAATACCACATTTTTATTACAAGAAAATAATAGAGCTGTATGCAACATACCAAAATTAAAATTAAAAATTAAAGATTAAAAATTTACAGGAAGGAAATAAACATTATTGGTTATATGTTAGCTTTACCAAAAAAAACACATTAAAGACTTATAAAATGTTACTTTAAACTTTTTTAAAGTTCTGCAAGATATCTCTTACCAATTCTTTACATTTTAGAACTTACAATGATGAAGATAATGCTAACAACCCTGAAGTAGCACTGAGGATGATTTAAGCAACAGCCAGATTAAAAAGCTATAAACAGGCAACTTAAGAAATCTTAGAGTAAACTAACAAACAAAACAACAAAAAAGCCCTAGCTTTAAGGAAAAGAATAGAAAAATTAGACATCACAAAAGAGGCATAAAATTTTAGAGGCCTGGGTTACTAAAATAAAAAAAATAAAAATATCTGAGAATTGACATTATCAAAAAGAGGTCAATACTGATCGATAAACTTTAAATTACAGTAAAAAATGACTACAAGCCGGGTGCTGGTGGCTCACACCTGTAATCCTAGCTACTCAGGAGGCTGAGATCTGAGGATCACTATTCAAAGCCAGCCCAGGCAGGAAACTCCGTGAGACTCTTATCTCCAATAAACCACTAGAAAACCAGAAGAGGTGCTGTGGCTCAAGCGGTAGAGTGCTCACCTTGAACTGAAGAGCTCAGGGAAAGCGCCCAGGCCTAAAGTTCAAGCCCCACGACCAACAAAACAAAAAATAACAACAAAAAAAACCTACAATTCTGGGACATAATTGAGACCTAAAGGTATGAAAGTAGCACAAGTTTTTGTTATTTCTTGGACTGTATCCATAGTACATGAAGAATTAAAGCCAACAGCCAAAATGACTAAACTTCAATTTGGATGCTGAAACACTTGGGAAATGGGCTTTTCTTGGTCATAATTTGCCCATGCACTTAACATCAAGAGCCAAAGCCAACAGCGGGAAGTATGCTCCTTGGCCAAATCAACATCAGCCTGATGGGAGGTCAGCAGTGTAGGAGTAAGTTTTTGTTTTGCTTTGCTTTCCCCACCCCCCTTTTTTCTTTTTGGGAGGTACTAGGGGTTGAGCTCAGGGACTTGCACTTGCTCTTGCTTGGCAGGCACTTGAGTCACGTCCCTTGTCTCCCCCCACCCTCACATTTTTTCCAAGTAAGGTCCGGCATATATAACTAGGAGGACCTGGATCCATCTATTTATGCCCTTTACATAGCTAGGATGACGGGCATGTACCACCCATTCAGCTACTAATTGAGATGGGGGTCTTGGATTTATGCCTTGGCTACCCAGGTGTTGTGCTATTCCCAATAGCTAGGATTACAGGCATGAGCCACTGGTGCCCAGCCTAAAATATGAGTTCTTGAGGCCACAACCTACAGAAGGTCGCATAGTCAAATTATTCACATTCCTTGGAAAGAGAGAACAGTCATCAGTTGTATTCATCGGAGGGGGACACTGTCCAGGTGTACCCTGGACATATTTTGAAATCTCTGGGCTGCTTCTGCATCTGAAAAATAAGAAAAATAGCACAATGACAGACAACAAAGGAAAGAGACAACCATCTGGCCTAAGAACATAAACTATAAGAAACAAAGAAAACAGAAAGCAGATAAAACAGAAAATAGACGAGCAGCCATATCATTTGGAATGGATTATTCTGGAGGCAAGAGCAGTAGAGACAAACAAATTCTTTTCAGCAAAATAAGAAAAGACCAGAGCAACAAAAGTTTTTTTTAAGGAAAGCCAACTAGAGGGAAAAAAAATGTTTATTAAGACCTGTCAACCTGACACAAAGATAAGGTGGAGTAGAATCTAGACCCATCTGAAAGCTGAACAGAGCTGAATAATGAGGCCTAATGTCATGAACTTGGCTGCTTAACCGCCTTTGTGTAAGAAAACATCTCAGAACTTTGAACATAGGAAATTCCAACTTGTCTTGCACCAGGTCACGAGCTGCACAGAGCAGGAACCTACTTCAACAAGCAGCTTTAAAAAAAAACACAACAAAATACTTTAATATTTTTCATTCCTATTAACAACACATTCTTAAAAAGCAATAGTGCTAAAAACCTATCAAAGTAAAATGCACTGAATAAAAATTAAACTTACTCAGAAAGATGTTCAGAAGTTGGGATACAAACAGAAACTGAAATTAGAAGAAAAGTTTTACATTGACAAGAGCATATGAACTATGATGAGTGAGAAAAATGATTTAGTAAAGAGCCCATATTGTGGTTGACCAAAAATAATGGAATGTCAAAAATCCAAAATAACAGTCGGATGTACATACCTTTCTCCAATACAACTTGGCAAGTATGAGTTTCGTGTTGACTTAAGTGTGTAGCCATATTATCTAAGCCAGAAACATCAGTTAGGAAATCACAATTAAGGCACACTAGAGTAATGCCCCTATTAAAGAAAAATAGCATAAAATAAAAAGTTTTATGTTTTATGAAATTCACATACATGTTCAATGATCACTTTTTATGATTTTCTGTTTATGTTATAACCATTAATTTTTGTCAGATAAATTTGGTATAACGAAAATAATTTTCTAGAAAATGGCACAGCCATGTATTTTATTTACAGAAAGTATTTATGCTGTATAAATAGTCATCTCTCATAATAGCTGATGAAAGCTAGAAGTCTAGAGATCTAAGCCAGTCTTGGCTCTGCTAACAATCTTTATTAATGGAAACAAATCACATTCTAAATATTCTTTGCTACATCCTCACCTGCCAAGTCTGACCTACCATACATTCACGTAGTATACATTTATTGATGCTGTTTTTATAGATAACTTTCTACTACGAATAATGGTGAGCAACAAATCAAGTGCAGCTATCTAGTCACTATATGGTCAAAGATAAAATTAGAAAAGAAAGGTAACTGCTGTAAAAACAGATGATAGCTGCTATCAACTGCACATCAATGTTCTCACCACAACCATGCAAGGCTGGTATTATTTTAACAATGCATTAACTAAAATAGTTAATAAAATACTGGAGTATGAATGCTTACATTCCCAATCATCTCAATACTGTTGTTCGAACTGGTTGACTTGCTGGGGCCTCAACTACTCTTTCAACTCCAGACCGTTGAAACATGCAACCATGACACATTTTCAGTAAATTTAGGCAACTATTTTCATGGTCATCAAAAAAAAAAAGCTGAGTACAGAAGAGTTTATACACTCACTGGATCACACTGAGTAGTTCTTGCTATTTTTTTCCCCCGGTCATGGGGCTTGAACTCTGGGCCTGGGCACTGTCCCTCAGCACTTCAGCTCAAGGCGAGCACTCTATCACTTGAGCCATAGCACCACTTCCAGGGTTTTCTGGTGGTTAAGTGGAGATAAGAGTCTCATGGACTTTCCTGCCCAGGCAGTCTTTGAACCATGATCCTCAGATCTCAGCCTCCTGAGTAGCTAGGATTACAGGTGTGAGTTACAGGCGCCCTGCAGTACTTGCTATTTGAAGCATAGTATAATATCTGGCATATTAAAATACATCTTTCTGACCTAAAGGTTCTAATTTAAAATGGTCCAGAATAGTGATGATTTTTTGTTGTTAAATTATTTTAAGGTATTAAAGCTGTAAAAAGATTGAGATGTTTCAGAGAAGGTAGAAAGCCACAATACATTTATTAAACTTGTAAGAATAAAGCAGTTGGGAACTGGTTGGGTCAAGCATGTGAAGAGCTGCTTATAGGAAAACCAAGTATTTTAGTGTAAGTGATGTTACAATGTTTAATATGAACTGTAAATGACACTGTTGAAAAAAATTTGGTCTGTTCCATTTAAATGAACTTTAACATCTATTTGAAAAGCAACTGCTAAGAACTTTTAATTTCTAAAAGGAGTATCTGTAATAATTTAAAAAGCACAGTGTTATTCTGATTAAAACATAATCTGAAATACCATCATGAAACTCTTTGGTACAATTAATACACACTGAAAGAAATGCATGAAGAAAATAAAACAGGGGAGGTGAATAAAGACAGTGAAAAAGCACTAATATGGTCCAAGTAGTTAAAATGCATGTATGATAACAGAACAATTAAACTTGTTAGGATTGCTTTAGAATAGGGGAGGAGAGTAAGGGAGAATCATAAAGAAGTTTGATCAGAATGCTTTTTATAGGTGTATCATACCAAGTCACAATGAATTTTATCTCTTATACAACTAATGTATGCTAATAAAAGGTGGGGGGGGTGGAGACGCATAGCAAAGTTAAATTTTAAACACTCAGCTTAATTAGCTGTAGTCTTTTCTATGAACAAATCATTCTCATAGACACTAACATGGCCTCCCTGATAGAGTTGGCTAATGCCTATTCCACTGGACAAAGTTCATTGGAAAAGGGCTGAAATGCCTAATTCAAGCACTCTCTAAACATTTGTACCTAAAATTTATAATCCAGCTTATTGACTTAAAAATGTAGGAGGCTACATTGGTGTGTGTGTGTGTGTGTATTTTTTTTTTTTTTTTTGGTTGGTTGTGGGGCTTGAACTCTGGGCTTGGGCGCTGTCCTTGCACTCTTCAGCTCAAGGCGAGCGCTCTACCACTTGAGCCACAGCACCACTTCCGGTTTTCTAGTGGTTTCTTGGAGATAAGGGTCTCATGGAGTTTCCTGCCCGGGCTGGCTTTGAATAGTGATCCTCAGATCTCAGCCTCCTGAGCAGCTAGGATTACAGGTGTGAGGACCGGTGCTGGGCTTCTATTTGGGTTTTTAATAGTGAAAGTTGGTTTGTAAAGGAGAAAATAAGACAATATTGTGCTATGTTTGCAGCTCAAACTAGAGAGACGTAGGTTGGTTCTGCTTTCCTTTTGGTTTTGCTTTCCTTTTGTTTTGGCTATAGCTTCTTCATTTTTAGAAAATGTTTTAGAATCTCTCAAATTCATAATGAAAAAAATGATCATACAATGGGATTGCTGTTACTGTCAGCTTAATAACATAGTAGGTACATTTGAAGTTTATCACAGTTAGAAATGCTTTTTTTACAAGTATATGGAGACAAATTAAATGTATCAGACTAACTTCTCTGCTGATGCTCTAGTCTAATAGCTTGTTGTGGATCTACTCCTATAGGTAGCACTGGAACATCTAAACTGAAATAACAACTTTCTCCCCAAATTACCTCCTTTTGACTGGTCTTCCTTTATTTTTTTACTTGGCATTAAAGTTCAAGCTACAGTTATGTCTGACTCTCTTCTTCTATAAAGCATTCACTATGGGCCAGGTGCTGGTGACTCAAGACCTGTAATCCTGGCTACTCAGGAGGCTGAGATCTGATGACTGTAGTTCAAAGCCAGCCTGGCCAAGAAAAGCATGAGACTCTTTTATCTCCAATTAACTACCAAATTTAAAAAAAAAAAAAAAAAAAAGCTAAAAGTGGAGCTGTGGTTCAAGTGGTAGAATGCTATCCTTTAGGAAAAAGCTCTGGGACAGATCTCAGGCCTTAAGTTCAAGTCTCAGCCCAGGCACAAAACAAAACATTCCCTAGGTTAAGCATTGTATATTGGCTATTAATGATTGAACCTTTACTCTGTGCTTTGCTGAATTTAACATATTATTTCATCTAACAACCTGAAGAGTTAAGTGCAATAATTATCACCTAGTTATAGAAGACAGAGTAATCAAGGACAAAGAGCTAAAGTCAGAATCAGGTGTGAAACTGAGCACCTTGATTTCAGAGCCCATACTGTATCAGAAAAATGATGTAATTCACTACTAACAAGCAAGTACAAGGTTTCTTTTCTTTTTTTTTTTAAACACTCTAATTCTTTATAATCAGTTTAAATATCATTTTGTGTATTTAATCTTTATTTTGTTTTTGTTTTTGGGTCCGGTCGTGGGGCCTGAACTCTGGGCCTGGGTGCTGTTCCTCGGCTCTTAGCTCAAGGCTAGTGCTCTACCACTTGAGCCACAGCGCCACTTCCAGCTTTTTTCTTTTTGCTTATGTGGTACTGAGGAATCGAACCCAGGGCCTCAGGCATGCAAGGCAAGCGCTCTACCACTGAACCACCTTTCCAGCCCCTGTATTTAATCTTTAAATATGTAAATTATTTATAATTTTACTACACATAATGAATGAGGGAAGTTCAAAGATATTTATTCAATGAAATTAAAAGTAGTATTCTTTTCCTAATTAGATGAAACTGTACTACTAATTTCGGTATATACACAAATCTGTGTATATACTAAAATCTATTCATTGAACATGTTAAATTCATGAATTGTATGTCATGGGCATTATATCTCAATTAAAACTATATGTAAGACAAAAATAATTATTCTGCAACAGAAAGAATTAAAAAAAATCAATTAGTTACCTGAGATTTTCTGAATGCTTCTTAAATATACAAAACCTTTTACTTGGACGATTACTATGAAAGCTGGAAAGAGAAGAGATTTCAATAATTTTACTATAGAGTTAAGTCTTACTGATTTATAACTATATTTCTAGAATACATTTAACAGTTTAGTTTTTAACAACATGTTAATACTGTGTTTATCATCCCTGTTTAATTCAACATTTTATCTTTTTCTTTTCCTGTTTGAGATGGAGGATGTCTATGTTCCTGAGATTGGTCTACAACTCATAAGCCAAGCAATTCTCCTGCCTAGTTTGCTGAGTAGCTTCAACTATAGGCATCCACCACCATGTCTTGCTAGTATCTTTTCATTTTATAATGACATTCATTTTCCTAGGCATACTGTTAAATGATTAGTACCCCACCATTATATAAAAAAGGAAATGCATTAAAGAGTTAACAAAACCCAACAAAATAAAGATCATCAAACAAAATTATCGACTAACGATCAAAAAAATTCTGATTTTTTGCAAACAATGTAGAGTTTCTATAATAAAGGTTATCAGAATAATCACTTTTTTAAAAAGTCAATTTCAAATCTTAGTATGCTTGTACACAGGGAAGGAAGTAGAATTTAATGATGTAGGAAGCGAATACTACTTGAGCTAAATTACGACTACTTAGTATCTGAAAACCCAAACATTTCAAGAGTTCTTTGCAGTTACTAGGAGAGGTTAAAAAACAAAAACAAATTAAAGGAAAGTTTATAAGTTAAAACATTTCTCTAAGCACTAAACAGAAAACGATTAGCCACACTTTTTGTAACCCATGACAATAGCATTAATATAATCTTTGAACTGTGGGAAAGAAAGCTTTCCTATACTAGAAACCTAAGCCAGGTTTTGCACATTTTATTTTCTTAAAAGTTTTAGTCTCTTGAAACAAAGCCTTTTAGTTTTTTGCTGTGTGTGTGTGTGTTTATAGGATTGTTTCTTTTTCCCAGATCAACCTGGACCATGATCCTCCTCTTTACACCTCCCAACCAGCTGTGATGATAAGTTCATACCACTGTGCCCAGCTTTCTAAAATGGGGTTTTGATTTTTATTTCATAAATATGTTTGGTCTAGGCTGGCTTTGAACTGTGACTTTTCTCATCTCTTCTTCCCAAATAGGTAGGAGTGCAGATATGATCGATTGTGCTTGGATAGCCACTGTAATCTATCAGTAAAACTGAAGGCAATAGAAACATTACTTGAGAGCTTATTTAGAAATACAAAGTCCTGAACTTCCTATATAATAACTTTATTAGTGCTAGCTTCACCAGCTCATATACTAAAATTGGAACAATTCAGAAAAGATTAGCATGGCCCCTGTGCAAAGATGACATGCAAATTCATAAATAGTTCCATATTAAAAAAAACCCACAAAACTTTATTAATCGCTAGAAGTGGGAACCAGTAGTCTACCTTTACAAGCTTCATTTCAGTTACTCTTAAGAAAGCTGAATTTGAGAGTAATTGGCCAATATACTAGGTAAATTGTTACACATATCATTGAGCCTAGTTGTACAGAGAAAAATATTCTGGCTAACTATAATGCCTAGAAAATATCCTCAGAGGGGCTGGAAGGTGGCTCAGTGGTAGAGTGCTTGCCTTGCATGCATGAGGCCCTGGGTTCGATTCCTCAGCACCACGTTAAGAAAAAAGAAAAAAGCTGGAAGTGGCGCTGTGGCTCAAATGGTAGAGCGCTAGCCTTGAGCTGAAGAGCTGAGGGACAGCGCCCAGGCCCAGAGTTCAGGCCGACGACCGGACCCCCCCCCAAAAAAAAAGAAAGAAAATATCCTCAGAAGGTACCAAATAGTTATTCCTTCAGAGTAGTTGCTTTTAAGAGTTTACAAACTTAAGACAGGATTATAAAAATAATGTTTTTTGTTGTTGTTGTTGGTTGTGGGGCTTGAACTCTGGGTCTGGGTGCTGTCCCTCAGTTCTTCTGCCCAGGGCTAGCACTGTACAACTTGATTTACAATACCACTTGCGGTTTTCTGGTGGTTTATTGGAGATAAGAGTCTCATGGACATTCCTGTCTGGGCTGGCTTTGAACCTTGATCCTCAGCTCTCAGCCTCCTGAGTAGCTAGTATTACAGGTGTGAGCCACTGACACCCAGTAAAAATAAAGTTTTTTTTAGAAGAGAAGGCTGAAATAAATACCAAAATTTTATATATGTAATTTATCTTTTTTTTTTTGTCAGTCATGGTGGCTTGAACTATGGGCTTGGGTGCTGTCCCTGAGCTCTTCAGTTAAAGCCTAGTGCTCTACTACTTGAGCCACAGTGCCACTTCCAGTTGTCTGGCAGTTAATTAGAGATAAGAATCTCACAGACCTTCCTTCCCAGGCTGGCTTTGAATTGCAGTCCTCAGATCTCAGCCTCCTGAGTAGCTAGGATTATAGGCGTGAGCCACTGGCACCTGGCTATGTGCTTTTTATATAAACTTCTATATATAAAAATTTATAAACAAAATAAAAAGAGAAAAAGAAAAAAAGAAAACATTATATAGACTTTATTTAAAAGTTTATACTTTTAGATAAACTATTATAAGATTATATATTATACATAAATATATAAAAGATATAACATACATAATTTTATATTAAAAGATATACCATAAATTTATATATATGTTAAAATTTTGTACATTGTTGTATATATAATTGTTTCCTTAGGTGAATCAAGGATTTTGTCTGTTTTCTGAAAAATGTAGTAGAGTGTCAACCTTAAGTGAAAAAGCTAAGAAACAGCATCCAGTCCCTGAGTTCAAACTCCAGTACTAACATACATATACACACAAAAAATGTATATCAAGCTGGGCGCTGGTGGCTCACACCTATAATCCTAGCTACTCAGGAGGCTGAGATCTGAGGATCACCATTCAAAGCCAGCCCAGGCAGGAAAGTCCGTGAGATTCTTATCTCCAATAAACCACCTGAAAACCAGAAGTGGCACTGTGGCTCAAGTGTAGAGTGCTAGCCTTGCACTAAAGAGCTGAGGGATAGCGCCCAGGCCCAGAGTTCAAGCCCCATGACTGACCAAAAAGAAAAAAAAAAGTATATCAAATGTTATCTTTTTCAAAACCTCATTCTTTTCAAGAAAGCATATTATTTTTGTTTTACTTAAATATTGGTAAAAAGTTTACTACAATGATCTAGATAAATCTGATTTACAAATTCTACACTTACAGTTTTATGTAGCAAGAAAAACGCATAAAGGTCAAATGTGCTGGTGAATACTTATAATCCCAGCACAGAGGCAGGGATATCTGTGAGTTTGAGGCCAGCATGGGCAATTTAGCAAGATCCTGTCTCAAAACAAACAAACAAACAAAGCCAAAGTACCTTTCTTTTTCCTATCAAAGCTCCACAAAGTTAATAGCAATACAGGGGCTGCGAAGATGGCTCAGAGGTAGAGCGCTTGCCTTGCATGCCTGAGGCCCTGGGTTTGATTCTTCAGCACCACATAAGCAAAAAGAAAAAAGCCGGAAGTGGCACTATGGCCCAAGTGATAGAGCGCTAGCCTTGAGCTGAAGAGCTGAGGGACAGCGCCCAGGCCCAGGGTTCAGGCCCCACAATCAGACACCCCCCCCAAAAAAAAGTTAATAACAATACAGAAAAGAATCTAGGAAAAGAGAAAAGATTGTTTGTAATATAGTAAGAGCATAATATTAACACCTAGGCCAGGCATGGGTTGGCACAATGTCTGTAATCTCATCACTCAGGAAAGCAGGAAGGTCACAAGTTCAAGACCAGCCCAAGTACATAGAGAAAAATTTTTGTTTTAAAGAAAAAAACAATTAGCCAGGCGCCGGTGGCTCATGCCTATAATCCTAGCTACTCAAGAGGCTGAGAACTGAGGATTGTGGTTCAAAGCCAGCTCAGGCAGGAAAGTCTGAGACTATTTCCAACTAATGACCAGAAAACGTGGAGTGGCACTGTGGTTCAAGTGATAGAATGCTCACCTTGAGCTAAAGAGCTCAGGGACAGCACCCAGGCCCAGAGTTCAAGCCTCACAACTGAAAAAAAAATTATTCCGTTAAATGACTGTACGCTATTATTTAAAGTTATTAAGCTATTGGGCATAAACAAATGAACTTTATTATGCACAAATTATACCTCAAGAAAACTGATGGTCTACCCAACTGTATTTCCTTAATAATCTTGATTCTATCTTATGTAATAATTTTCCTTTCTAAAAAACACAAAAGAAAGCCAGGTGCTGGTGGCTCACGCCTGTAATCCTAGCTACTCAGGAGACTGAGATCTGAGGATCGCGGTTCAAAGCCAGCCCGGGCAGGAGAGACTGTGAGACTCCTATCTCCAATAAACCACCAGAAAACTGTAAGTGGCGCTGTAGCTCAAGTGGTAGAGTGTTCGCCTTGAGCTGAAGAGCTGAGGGACAGCGCCCAGGCCCAGAGTTCAAGCCCCACAACCGACCAAACAAAAAAAAAATAAAATAAAAAATAAATAAATAAAATAAAAAATAAAAAACACAAAAGAAGCTGGGCGCTGGTATTTCACGCTTATAATCCTAGCTACTAAGCTAGGATGAAATCTGAGGATCACGGTTCAAAGCTACCAGGCATGAAAGTCTGTGAAACTCTTATCTGCAATAAACCACCAGAAAACCGAAAGTGATGCTGTGGCTCAAGTGGTAGAGTGCTAGCCTTGAGCTGAAAGGTTGAGGGACAGTACCCAGCCCAGAGTTCAAGCCCCATGACCAACAAAACAAAAAAACAAAACCCACAGAAGAAACTATTAAGTCCAACAATATTGATGGTATGCATGCCATTTAAGACACTAGAGATCAAAAGAAAGCAAGTTGCCTTCCGTAGAGCTTATGTTTGAGAGTAAGCAAGGGAGACCAACAGGACCAGGCACAAAGGAAATGCCTAATAAATATTTGAGCAATGAATGAATATAGTCCTAAGTAATGCAAGATAAAAATCAATAGTGAGAGTTCTGTGGTTTCAGGAGGGAAAGCAGAAGGCAGATGGGCTAGAAACCAGCTAACAATTAGTTCATTTCAGATTAAAAAAGAGTGGAGAGATATGGTCAAGGCACACATGTGAATTCACTACATGCATGTCATATTAAATCACAGTACTATGTCCAATTAGTGTGTTCATTTTTTAAAAAACAAATTTAAGTACCAACAACAAAAAGTTTTCACTACACTACAATTATAACAAAAAGCAGCTATGAAGATATGAAGGGATATAAGAAAATAAAAAGAGATGAAAGATCTAGAAAGCACTTAGGAATTAAGATATTGAAAGGTCTTATGTTCTCCAAAAACAACTCATACTATCAGTGGTTATGGTGATCTACAGTATCAGCAGAAAAAAGAAAGTATTGGGGAAAACTAGGAACAAGCTTCATTATCACATTATGACAGAAAGTCAACTATTCTTCTAGTAACTTCTAGTACTAATAATTCTATGTAAAATGTAACACAAACTGAAAACAGATTTTTAAAAAAATCCTGCAGTTTCTTGTCTACTATGTTTGAACGAGTTTTTATACTAGTTTTCTTTTCCTCTGAAATTTAAAAAAATCATCCTCCAAAGTCCAAGATGTCTTGCTTTTTTTGTTTAAAACCCTAAGTGTCATTTGTTTATGACATTTACTTAGGTACCTCCCTCCTATACTAACATGAGAAACCTAGTCAAGGACTTTCCCCCTACTACACAATAATGACAACTGGTTCCCAAATACCAACTTGTCAGACTTTCTGGCACACTGTACCTGCCCAGTTAAGTATACAATGAGTGTCTGTTAAAGTGAATCTGGATGAAAAATCTATGTTACAAAATGCAGATATTACTAATGTCTGTTAACTTAAAAGTGTTACTTTTATGTAGAACAAAAACTTGCTGATATATAATTTTTTGAGTAATAATAGTATTTAGTAATTCATCTTACTAATTTATGTATTTAATGCTGGTACTGGGGCTCAAATTCAGGGCCTGCCCACTGTCACTTAGCTTTTCGCTCAAGGCTAGTGCTCTACCACTTGAATGATAGCTCCACTTCCAGCTTTTTGGTGGTTAATTGGAGATAAGAATCTCATGTACTTGCCTGTTTGGGATGGTTTTGAGTTGTGATCCTCAGATCTTGGCCTCCTGAATAGCTAGGATTATAAGCATGAGTCACTGTCACCTGGGTAATTCACTTCACTTTTTCGGATTATTTCTATGACTTATAAATTATAAGAAAACAAACAAGGTATAGTAATTTAAACTGACCCCAAATACTACTACTTAAAATAAAAATCACTTCAAGTCATAGTTTAATGTTTTCTTTGAACAGTTTACTATAACAATGCTCCAACAATTTCAAGATTTTTTGTGGTTTCATTATTTGTTTCAAGTTTTTTTTTTTTTTTTTTTTTTTTTTTTGTATTTGCTGATCCAGGGGCTTTAACTCTGGGCCTTAATACTGTCCTTGAGGTTTTTTTTTTTGCTCAAGGCCAGAGCTCTGTTCCTTGAGCCACAAGGTCTACTTCCAGCTTTTTGGTAGTTTATTGGAAATAAGAATTTCAAGCCGGGCGCAGGTGGCTCACGCCTGTAATCCTAGATACTCAGGAGGCTGAGATCTGAGGATTTCGGTTCAAAGCCAGCCCGGGCAGGAACATCCATGAGACTCTTATCTCCAATAAACCACTAGAAAACCAGAAGTGGAGCTTTGGCTCAAGCGATAGAACGCTTGCCTTGAGCTGAAGAGCACAGAGACAGCACTCAGGCCCAGAGTTCAAGCCCCACGACCAACCAAAAAAAAAAAAAAAAGAATTTCAGATGTTCCTGCCCAGGCTGGCTTCCACTTAAAGATCTCAGACTTCTGAGTAGCTAGTATGACAGGCATGAGCCAGTGGCATCCAGCTGGTTTCAAGTGTTTAATCTCATTTTGAGATATTTAGTATCTTTCATAATTATATCAAACAATGATCATCTGCATGTGATGTGGTAATGTCCTAGGTGACGTGATTAATCAAAGCACCCTTTCTCAGGGATATAATACACATATAGAAAAATATTGTAAGTAGAGAAACAGACGAATGGTATATAATGCAATGAATGGTTGTGTGCAGACACATCAAAGATGGTGCACTCGAAGGAAGTACAGGGCATTCTGGAGATTAATGGAAAATGGAAAAAGTCACTGTTTAAGATGAACAGTGCAGGGGTGGAAGGGGGGGGGGAGGAGCACTGGGAATGTGGCTTAATGGTAGAATGCTTGCCTTGCATGCATGAAGCCCTGGATTCAATTCCTCAGCACCACATAAACAGAAAAAGCCAGAAGTGGCGCTGTGGCTCAAGTGGACGCATGCTACCCTTGAGCAAAAGCAGCTCAAGGGACAGTGCCCAGGCCCTGAGTTCAAGCCCCAGGACTGGGGAAAAAAAGATGAATATGGGGGCCAGAGACCCACACCTGTAATCCTAGCTACTCAGGAGGCTAAGATCTTAGAATCACAGTTCAAAGCAGCTCAAGCAGGAAAGTGTGAGATTCTTATCTCCAATTAGCTACCAGGAAACTGGAAGTGGAGCTGTGGCTCAAAGTGGTAGAGCTTTAGCCTTGAGCAGAAAAGCCCAGGGACAGTGCCCAGGCCGAGTTCAAGCACCATGAATGGAAGTGAATATGGGAGGTATACTTTGGAGAAGATTAATCAATTTATGGGGATAGCAATTTTTATATAATGGACAGGAGCAGGCGTGACACCACAGAAAATAAAGGATCATTCAAGAGGCAACTGAATTCATATTGTATCTCATTCTTTTAGAAAATTAAGCTTTTTTACATATAGTCTTCAAGCTCAGAACAAGGACCACACTGGTCTGAAGTAAATATACTATCCAGTGTGAAGTATCTAATATAGTAAGGGAGACAAGCAGACCAGACCTACCAAACCTATGGCAATAAAACCTTTCCATACAATGCTAACAATGAGTAAGACCTATGTGTGATCATTAATTGCAGGGTTGGGGTTCACTGAGATTTAGAGAAGAGTTCAGAAGCAGGCCAGGTTTGATAGCTCATGCCTATTATAATCGTAGCTACTCTACAGGCTGAGATCTGAGGATAGGAAAGAAAAGTCTGAGACTTTTATCTCTAATCGGCCTAAGCAGAAAGTAGAGATAGAGCAATAACCTTGAGCAAAAGGCTAAGGGATAGTGAAAAGTCAAGTGAGAGTGTGAGGCTCAGAGTTCAAGCCCCAATATCATAGCAGCACGCGCATGCGCAAGCACGAGCAAGCACACACACACACACACACAAGGGAGGGTTAGAAGAAGCATCTGGAACCAACTAAAGAATGTTTTAAAATACAATGGATTTAGAAGTTCTACAAGGTGGGGGAGGGTTCCTATGATAAATGCAAGAAAGGACACAATGACCCAGTTTGATCTAGTATAAATGTAGGGAAGAATTAAAGATTCACTTAGGAGCTGGGTGCTGATGGCTCACACCTGAATCCTAGCTACTTAGGAGGCTTGAGATCTGAGGATCATGATTGGAAGCCAGCCCTGGGCAGAAAAGTCCCTGTGAGACTCTTATCTCCAACAAACAGAAAAAGCTGGAAGTGGTGCTATAGGCTCAAGTGGTAGGGCCCGAGCCTTGAGTACAAAGAGGCTCAGGGACAGGGCCCAAGCCCTGAGTTCAAGCCCCAGGACCAGTTAAGAAAAGAAAAAAAAGCAAAAGATTCATTTAGGAAACTGTATGAGACCAACAACCCACCAATGATTGGTATATAATCACTGTACAGATAAAATACCTGGGGCCTGCTTGATAGCACTCAGGCTATAAACTGAGGCCACTGTGGTAGCTGAGAAGAGTATGGAGTCTTAGGAAGCCATGATGTATGGTACAGTGGACTAAAAGTGCTTCATGAGCTTTACCACTAGAGGGGATTCTTTCCAGCTGGTGCTCAACATTCACACAAATGATATCTGAGAGAGACAGGTCTTCAAGGTCACCAGGTGAAATCCTGGATGGTACTATTTGGCTTATTTCTATTCTTTTGAGATGTCAGTATACCTAGGATGAAATACCTACAAAACAGAATTTATACAGTTGGAGTTCAGGAAAACTAAGGACTAAAATTGAAAGCTAAAATGAGAGTTGTTAACTTAGCAGGAAAGAGAAGGTGAAGAGCTGAAAGAGGACAAGGCAATGAAACAGAGCCACAGCCAAAACACAGAGGAAACGGAGGTAATCTTATAATAAAGGTAGAAAAGACTAGTTTCAAATGGAATGACAACAATGTCAAGGAAGAATGAGAATGAAATACGTGAATAAGAAATGGAAAAGAGGTTTTTTTCTTCAATGTTCTATTAGTTTTCTTTTTGTCTTGTTTGTTCATTTATCTGTATTTGAGAGTGTAAAGGAGGACAAGAAATGGAGGGACAAGCCGGGCGCCGGTGGCTCACGCATGTAATCCTAGCTACTCAGGAGGCTGAGATCTGAGGATCACGCTTCAAAGCCAGCCTGGGCAGGAAACTCCGTGAGACTCTTATCTCCAATAAACCATTAGAAAACTGGAAGTGGCGCTGTGGCTCAAGCGGTAGAGCGCTCGCCTTGAGCTGCAGAGCTGAGGGGACAGCGCCCAGCCCAGAGTTCAAGCCCCACAACCGACCCCCCCAAAAAAAATGGAGGGCAAAGGGTGAACAAATGCAGGAATGGTACTCACTAGATACTATGTGTCCTTATTTACCCGACTTACGTAACTGTAACCTCTCTATATATCACCTTTATAACAACAATAAAACTTAAAAAAAGAAAAACATGAATAAATGGGATAAATACAGGAGCAGTGTTAGTTGGTAGGTGGAGAAGATACTCAAATGAATCATGGTTGGGTGCCAGTGGCTCACACCTGTAATCCTAGCTACTCAGAAGACTGAGATCTGAGGATAGCAGTTCAACGCCAGCCATACAGAAAAGTCCTTATGAGACTCTTATCTCCAATTAACCACTAAAAAAACAAAAAGTGGGGACTGGGAAGATAGCTCAGTGCCTTACATGCATGAGGCCCTGGGTTCGATTCCTCAGCACCACGTAAGCAGAAAAAGCCGGAAGTGGCGCTGTAGGTCAAGTGGTAGAGCACTAGCCTTGAGCTGAAGAGCTGAGGGACAGCACCCAGGCTCAGAGTTCAGGCCCCACAACCAACAAAAACAAAAACAAAAATGATGCTGTGGCTCAAAGTGGTAGAACATTAACCTTGAGCAAAAGAGTTCACAGACAGCACCCAGGCCCTGAGTTCAAGCCCACAACTGACAAAAAACAAAAAAACCCCAAGAATTACAAATAAACTAGTAGTAACACTTAAACAGAAAACACCACAGACAAGCAACCTGAAAATGTTTGTAAGTTCAAGAAACCCAAAAGAAAGAAAGAGATGAAGGTTTAAGTAAATATGATCATGAGGAATTGGAGGAGACAAAAATTGGAGAAGCTATGGGTAAGTTGGATCTGTTTGACTTTTAAGTTTAATATTTGGATGAAAATAACAGAGAAATATTTTGGGCTAAAAAGAGTTCATTTCACGAAGAATGATAAAGGCAGATTATCAGGTGAGGTACTAAAATTCCCTGGAGGTATTGAGAAAAGATTAACTGTATGTGCACTAAACAAAGATGTCTTTAAAAACAAAAACACTGTCAAACGAAGTCAAAGGTTATTAAGTCAGAGTTGACTGAATCCCACATTCACTGTTTGTTAATACAGACTTGAGTAGAGAGGGAGTTGGAAAAAGTGTAAAGGTTTAAATTTTATGTTAAATTTTATGTTAAATTTTATTAAGGTTAAATTTTATGTTGGCCTTTAAGTCAGGGAAGCATGAGTAAAAGCATAAATGACAATAGCAAAGTGAATGTAAAATAGATTCTGGTGCAGGGGTGAGTATTAAATTTCATGATTAAAGAAGGCAAAATTGTGAATGTGATGGAGTAATAGGAATTAAAAAAGGAACAAACAGTGCAAGGATGAGATAAAAATGGTACTATAGTAAGAAAGAGGGTACTAAAAGCTTCTCAATGGAGGTCAAGTGCTAGCATTAAAGAAGTTAAGATACCAGGAGGTCAGGCTGATCATCGAGGAGAGAAAACTGTGAAGGAAGTGTTGAAGCCTGGAAAGCAGTATCCCATAATGATCAGGAAGTAAAAGAAACCAGAAACAGCAAATTATTTCCAGCTTGTGCTCAACATGTTATGATCTGCTAGAAACTCAGTTACATATTGATTCTGTTTTATTTTTTTTACAAATGGAACCTCACTTTGAATGAGCAGCGTATCAGATTTATATTTGAATAACTTTTTGACTATTTAAAAAAATTTAAAAATCCATCCTGAAGGAATAAAGTATCTCCTACTTGTAAAATCCAAATTAAAGTAATGTGTGCTCTGGAGAATTTCCCTAGATAGATAGGAATTCAAATAGTCCAAAATGAATTAATGAATGAAAAAGAATTCCAATACTGGCATCATGGCCAGAAGACTTTCTGATTTTCACTGAATAGATTTAAGTACAGATGGTCGGATAGCCAAACAGTCTGACAGATGGATAGCAGAGAGCATGTCTTTCTCTGTTTCTGTCAAACAGACCCATGGGCTGGCCTGGCTACTAAGCCTGAGACTGAATTCAAAGGTCAATACTGGGGGGGGAAAAAAAAGAAATGAAACAACCGAAGGAAGCATCATCACTGAAAGTCCTAAAGTCCCTTAAAGCAATAGCTCTGAGGATAACACTCAGGAGAATAAATATATTTGTCTGGCAAACATATTTAAAATACTTAAATTTTGTTTTAAAAAATAACATTTTTAGGAAAAAAAATAAACCCCAGAGAATTACTTTATATCAAACCTATTTAATTTTATTAGTTTAATTAGCTGTACTTAAAAATTCATTACAGCAATTTTCTGAATTGCTGTGCCTGAAATTAAATACTTCCAGACAGTATCTTTTAGCATCTTGAAGAAATGGCTTCTAATAAAATAACTTCGCTTCCAAAACAAAAATTTCCTTAACTATAACCTTAATTTCATTTACAGATGGAACTCATCTTACCTCATCATATGATTTACATAGGCTTTGCTACAGCTAGTGTTGTATCTGCAAAAACCACAGTGGACATACGTAGGAAAATGGTTTGCAAAATCTTTTATTTCAGAAGAACATTCAATGCACTTGTGAACGCCCCGACTACACCTTATAGAGACATAAAAAGAAATGATATGTTTTAAAACAAAAATAAAGAACTGTATTATTACTCTATTAAAGTATATTGTTTTTACATTTGAGTTTAAATTGGTACTGTATATCAAGAAGAAAACATTACCTTAAGTTCCTCAATGATGTATTGACCTTACTTTTTTTATTGCTATTAACCAATGTGCTTTGTTTCTTTTGTATATTAGAGACTTTTGATTTGCATTTAGATTTACTTCCATTAGGTTTACTTGCTTCAGATCTGGTTGTATCAGGTTTACTTGTACTCAATTTGGTGGGGGATTTAGCAGGTGTATTTTCAGTCCTTGGAGGAGAGAGTTGAAGGGTAGAAGTACTGGCACTTATGGAAGGTGTGGTTGAAGGTCCTGACTGAAGGGGTGCAACTGAAGCTCGAATAGTAACCTACAAAAGTAAAGGGAACATTTCACTAAAAACCACCATTATATTCATATTAAAGTATCACTGCACAAAAAAAAATCTAAGTATTTTGAAAAAGTACAGCTAAACTAAAGGAGTTTCTATTTATTCTCAATGTTCAAACCAGTCGAATAAAACTAAATTGGGTATTTATTCACTTATATATTTTATACTGCTGTCAGTTATGTTAACATAGTTATTAATGAATAATTAGGAGTTAATGCAATCCTAACAGTAAAGAGCATATACCATAGCTATTTTTGTGCTCTGATATACTACAAAATTTACAAATGAAGAGCTCAAAATTTAAACAACAAAGACTGAAAAATAACTCTAGAAAAGCCTGTATTACCCTCTGACAAGAATAAAATCAATGGGTCCACAGTAAATGTGACCTCTTCTTTTTGGAGTTCATTAACTAGGATTTATGCTTACAAATTTATGAAAGGTGTTACATCAAGTCATTATGTAACGTGGAGTTTAAAACTTAGAATTTCCTTAAAAGGAACGAATCCAAAGTTCATCATGTACTGTTCTGACAATGGAGAACACAATTACCTACCAACACTGTCATTAATCATTGATGATACTCTCCTCATGTATTAAGGAACAGTCTATGATGATGAAGTCCTTTGAAATACATGTGGCTGGGTATTATATTAAAACAGTGAACTAGGAATCAAAAGACCTGAGGGTCAATCTCAGACTATCCCTTCCTAGAAATGTGATCTTGAATAACTAACATCTTCTTTAAGCTTCTTCATTATCTACAGCATAAAGCAATACTTCCTTCCCTAGGCTAATTACTGAATTGTAAGAATTAAATAACCGAATGTATGAAAAAGTACACTTAGAACCAGGCAATTGTAAGGTGCTATAAAAACATTTAGTATCATTATCATTATTATTATTATTAATAAGGGAAGAAATGAGAGAGGACCGCTCTGCTTACATTAGTGTTCTGCATGTCTAGTCCCAGCATGAAATGAATGGATTGCAGGGAAGGATGCTGGACAGCTTCTCTTGCTCTAGGTCTTCAGAGCATGGCTTTACATTGTTTAGTTAATTCAAATAACAGACATACCCACATTCAAAGGTAAGTACCCAAAGCCAAATATAAATGTTTTGGGGATTATTTCAGTTTGGATTATCCATGTCTCTGTTTCCCTCCACTGGAGCAAATATTCAAGAGCTGACTGTGTGTAAAGAAGTTAGAGAAAACAGATGTATATAAGGCAAAAAGGGAAAAGTAAATTACATTCATCAGTATGCAGTCAGACATGTGTTTGCTCACTTAAAACACAATGCAGTCCAGCAGCAGAATTTGCTTCTTTGAAAGTAGATTCAATAATAACAACGTCAACATCTGAAAACTTACGGCAATCAAGTTACATTACAAAGATAAAAAGAATATAATTCTTGGTAACTAACACTTTATAATTCATGTGCTAAGACCGGCATATATACTGCCCAATGTAGAGCTAAATAACTAGCCTATGTAATACTAAAACAAGTCACTGGCCCAGGAAATCGCAGTTTTCATCCAGTGGGATTCCACTATAACATAGCTCCCACCACAGAACATATAGTTCAGAAGTTGTTCTTTCTAAGCATAAGGATAATAGAGAACCTAAAATTGGTCTTAAAAAATGAGAAGTCATTTTATAAAATATTATATTCAATAGATAAAACTAGACAAATGTTAAATTTTTATTATTTAAAATGTTGTAATGCAACATTTGAACTCACTTTTGTTCCAGGAGGCAATCCTTCCAGTTGCTTAGGTTTTATAAATGTTCGATGATGCTGCGTCTTATGATCTATTTTCTCCTTGCATGTCAAAAATTGCAGTCTGCATTTTGTACAACGATGTATTCCTTTTTTCTGTTGGGAAATAGCAAAAAGGAAGAAAAATAATTTCTATAACCACAAATATTGATTCCTGAAATTACTCTAGCAATTTTTTTTTTTTTTTTTTGTCAGTCACGGGGCTTGAACTACTCTGGGCCTGGGCTCTGTCCCTCAGCTCTTCAGCTCAAGGCGAGCGCTCTACCACTTGAGTCACAGCGCCACTTCTGGTTTTCTGAGTGGTTTACTGAAGTCTCACAAACTTTCCTGCCTGGGCTGGCTTTGAACTATGATCCTCAGATCTCAGCCTTCTGAGTAGTAGGATTACAGGTGTGAGCCACTGGTGCCTAGCTACTTTAACTTCATAAATAATATGAAGGTGTCATATTATGTTTGAAAACTTATATTATTATTTAAGTTTAAGAAGTACTTGATACTGTACAGAAATAGAACATGAAACTTCTATTACCAATCCTAAGAACTGTGGTATGAAAGGTCTTTAAATTTTAAATGTGAAGTACTAAAAAGACATGATATTGAGAAAATAAGTTATACTACATTTTTGCTTATATAAAGTGTTTTTTTATATTCAACTGTTGACAAAGAAGAACTGTTAACAGAAGAAAGTTCCTAGAGTTATGCTGTCCAGCATGTGATGTATAGTCACGTGGTTACTGCTCACAAATAATAAATGTTTAAGGAGAAGGAAATACTACTCTGATTTCAACACTGTGCATTGTATACATGTATTGAATTATTACCCTGTAACTGAAAAAAAATGTGTTCCAGTATTATCTTTCAACTACCATTATTTTAAAGGCAGAAAAAATTCACTACAATGTTCAAAGCAATATAGAAGAATAGTATGTTACAATTCTAGCTGCATCTTAAGGTTACTCTGAAATAACCTTATATTGGATTATATCACAGGTACAAGTAACATAAACAAATTCATCTATGTGTGGCCGTAAAAAGAAGAGGTCTGGGAAGGTGGCTCAGTGGTAGAGCGCTTGCCTTGCATGAATGAGGCCCTGGGTTCGATTCTTCAGCACTACATAAGCAAAAAGAGAAAAGCCGGAAGTGGTGATATGGCTCAAGTGGTAGAGTGCTAGCCTTGAGCTGAAGAGCTGAGGGACAGCGCCCAGGCCCAGAGTTCAGGCCCCACGACCGGACCCAAAAAAGAAGAAGAAGAAGAAGAAAGAAGAAAGAAGAAAGAAGAAGAAGAAGAAGAGAAAAATATGGCCTCCCAAAAAAGAAAGCAGCACAGAAGCAAAGTTCACCCTTGTTCAGTACCTAGAAATTTTTTCCTCTATAGTATTCTCTAGGTATCTGATCCAGGTTCATGATTTGAGATCCCATCTACCTATCTGTCTATATAACATTACTACATGATGTTTAATATGCTTGTCAAATCCACATGGACAAAACTAACCTCTAGATTTTCTGTGTATTTTGCTTTTCCCACCCTGTCAAATAGACTACTTCTTCAGTCTTCCCAACACCTTAGCATATGAAAACTTTATCATTGTAGTTTTCCAGGACAAAAAAAAAGGTCAATCATTGACTTTTGCATTCCATATCTAACACACACACACACACACAAAAAACCCAGTGAATTCTATCTGCAAAGCTTATTTCCAACTATTGCTACAATACTTCTCCAAGCAATTCACCTGGACTGTGGTAAAACAAACCACTTCTACCTTCTTCCTTTTATGTCTTTCCTTCCCAGAGCTACCAGTTCTTAAAATATGCCAGATCTATCACTTCCAACCTTTTAGTTGCTTCCCAAGTTCCTGTCTCTGGTTTAGAACAACAGGAACTGTTCCTCATCTGATGCCACCACACTGGCCTTCTTGCCAATTTTGAGTAGCTCAGGTTATAACTCTCTTCCAGATTTCAATAACACATTCCTTCATTTCCTTCAAAGAAGCTCTTCTATGACAAAAGAGCAACCATTCTTCTACCACATTCTCAATCTTTGGCACTCCTTGCCTTTACATTTTCCATCCACAGTACTTATCTCTAGCATGTGAATTCAAACATGCACACACGTGAGCACAAGGGCACATACACACAATTATTTTTAAAACCTAAGACAACCTCTGGCCCTATAAATAAGCTTTTATTAAAGAAATGAATATTGAGGTAGAAATCAGATGGAGAAAAATACTTATGAAGAAACAGGTTCAAATATGTTCATTTCATTCAATGAACATTTTTCTACATTCCTAAGTATACATCAATCTATTCTCTCCGTTGAACTGGTCTCTCATGCATGTATGCATTTCAATGTTCTATGGGTGATGAAGAATAACAGAATTGGAATTTTTAATAGCATTATGTTGAAAAAGAAAACAGTGATCTACTCCTATTGTCGAGTTCTCTTTCCTCATTTTCAAAATAGAAATTATAATGTAGACTTAGTGGTTATAAAGATTAAAACACTAGTCACTATAAGGTAACTGATTAGTACATGTTAACTGCTTGTTTTTTAATGACCTAAAAAACTTATTTGACACATCTAAAATTCTTTCATTACTTTTTTTTTTTTTTGGTCAGTTGTGGGGCTTGAACTCAGGGCCTGGGCACTGCCCCTGAGCTTTTGTGCTCAAGGCTAGCACTCTACCACTCTACATCCCTATTTCTGGTGGTTAACTGGAGGTAAGAATCTCAAGGAGTCTGAGCAAGCTGCTGGCTTTGAACCTTGATCCTCAAATCTCAGCCTCCTGAGTAATTAGGATTACAGGCATGAGCCACCAATGCCTGGTTCTTCCATTACTTTAAAAAAAAGTCATATAAGTTGGGTTGTTAGCTCTAAAATCATCAAAGAACTAAGAAAATAATTTTTTAAAGAAAAAGTTTACAGCTTGAAAGATAATCTTGAAAGATAATGAGACAGAATCAGCAATTCTGTCCAATGTAATAATATTGTCATCTCGATTACAAGTTTATAATTCCACTCAGCTATGGTTTTCCAGGCTCTCATAATTATACAAAATGTAAATACAATGAAGGGTGCTTGATGATCCTTCCCCTATTACAGATGTCTTCCTATCTCCCAGGTACTTCAAACAAACAGAAATAAAAAGTTGGGCACCTGTGGCAAGACAACTCTGGATATAAAGATATTTGATTTTTGATTATAAATAACACAGCCCACATACTGGGTTCACACATCTCATTCACAGTAATTCATTATTCTCATATTTATATCTTGGTAAAGATTCTAAGGAATTACTGCTTTATACTTTACTCTCAAAATTAAAGTTCAAAGATAAAATATTGAGCATTAAGAATAGTATTTCCCAAACTGCTGCTCAAAAAATGTTTAAATTAAAATTTCAAATAGAGGGTCCAATAGCTTGGGAGATGATACATACTATATCTTTTGCTTGGAGATTTACAATGTCCATTAGCATACTAAAAGTTCTGAGAAGTCCTGTTTTAAAAACAAACAAAAATGTTTAATTTTGTTAAGTCTCGGTAAGACTTATATACCAGTAACAATTTGTGGTACCCCTACTAACACCTGATGGAACATTGTTGGGAAGATCTTGACAGAACTTCTCAAGGGTGGTAGTATCCCAGACACAACTTAGGTCATCCCAGATTTATTTGAAAATTATACTTTTCTGATTTTTCCAATTAATAACCACAACTTGAATTCAAGATTTAGTTAACACTGGAAAGTGACAGCTTTCCTAGGAAAGGTGAATAAACTAGTGTGCCAATCTAATCTAAAAGGTGCTAAGCTTTTTAGTTATTACACAGTCAGATTAAGGAATGCAGTGGACTTCCGATTTTGACAATACTGTTGCTCTTTCTGGTACTGAAAAGCAGGATTAATTGTTAACTAATTACTACGTAGTTAACTAACATGTTAACATTAAAATTAACATCTTTTATCTCAATAAAGCAACAGTTTAATTGCTTCAGGAAAAGAACCAATAAATAATATCAGAAGGAAGGACATAAGCACTAACACTGAAATCCCAAAATTTCACAGCACAACTGGCAACAATTATCCAAGAAACAAGCCATGATACAAATATAATTCCCTGACAGAGTTCATACACTGACTATTCAACTTTGTTTCCTTAGTTGTGTATCTATGAAAGACCGCTTTGGACCAATAATGACAACACATCTTAGAAATCAAGGGTTAGAAAAGTATTTGGTGTGTGTGTGGGGGGGTATTTGAAGAGAAAAAGGAAAATGAGATTATGAGTCCTCAATCATTTTTTTTTCATTTCAAATCCATCTTTTCAACTTTTTTTTTTTTTTTGCCAGTTGTGAGGCCAAAACTCTGGGCCTGGCGCTGTCCCTTAGCTCTTCAACTCAAGGCTAGGCTTTACCACTTGAGGCACAGTGCCATTTCCTGCTTTTTCTCCTTATGTGGTGCTGAGGAATTGACCCCAGGCCCTCATGCATGCAAGGTAAGCACTCTACCACCAAGCCTCCTTCCCAGCCCTTTTTCTCATTTCTTGAGATTAAGTGATATCAATCCTATATTTAATTAGATCCAGAAATAACCAGTCTTGGGGCTTGAATGCAGAGCCTAGGTTCTGTCCCTGAGGTTCTCTGTTCAAAACTAGTGCTCTACCACTTGAGCCACAACTCCACTTCCGGCTTTTTGGTAGTTTTTATTAGAGAAAAGAGTCACAGATTTTCTTGCTTAGACTGGCTTTGAACCACAAGCCTCAGATCTCAGCCTCCTGAGTAACTAGGATTACATACATGAACCACTGGTACCTGTCTAATAACCAACTTTTAGATATTCAATTTATCTTTTCTATTTTCTTACAATTTTAGGCTTCCTATTCCTATTTATAAATAATGAAACTTATTGGCCATGCCTTCACTAGAAAGCAAGGAAAAAAAGTGAAATTTTCACAAGTAACTCAACATAATATGTATTTGCAAATATATTTTTGTACAACTTTGTTCCCTTGCAGAATATGTATAATCACTATCCTTAGGCACAATTGTTTCACTAAGACACAAGATAAAAAATTAGTACATCTCACCTGATGCTTCATATAATGATGCATATAGGGTGTTGCAATTTTGATAACTTTGAGGCAAAATGGACAAAGTAAATTCTTAGTGTTTTCATGAGATGTTCGAAAATGAGTTTCTACATCAGAAAATGATGATGATCTATAATTGCAAACCTAGAAATAGAAAGGTTTGGTTTTATCTGAAAACCTTTATCTGATGTGCAAAATAGTAACAATAACAGATCATATATTTAAAAGAGTACTATACTACTCATGCAGGTCTGATGCCTGTATAACCCAAGAATCTGACCAATAAAATTACAAGAGACAAAAAAGCTTTGGGAATGCATCCCCAAATGTAACTAGGTCCTACATTTAGAAATTAATATTAATTAATTCAAAAATTAATCACCCACATCTAGTATTGAATTTTGGAACCTTTTTCTTTTTCCTTTTTGATTGGTCATGGGGCTTGAACTTGGGGCCTGGGCACTGCCCTGAGCATTTTTACTCAAGGACAGTGTGCTCTACCACTCTGAGCCATAGTGCCATTTCCAGTTTTCTGGTGAACTGGAGTTAAGAGTCTCATGGACTTTCCTGTCTGAGCTGGCTTTGAACCATGAGTCTCAGATCTCAACCTCCTGAGTACTACTAGGATTACAGGTGTGAGCTACCAGGGCCCAGATGGAACCTCTTATCTGAAAAAAAAAAAAAAAAAGATTTTCTTTCACTGCATAAAACAGTATTCTTTTTAAAATTCTAAATAACTTCCAGGATATGGCAGTGGCAATTTATCTTTCTCTTGCTTTTCAATTCCTCCAAGTTCTGGAAAAATGGTCTCAAAGCATTTGATAGATCCTAATAACCAATAAAATTTTGCATTTTCCTCCTCTAACTATATTCTTCCCTTTGTGGAAAGTCCATATTTGTCTCTTCAGCAGTGCTTTTCAATCTAGTTACTAGAATGAGCCAGTTCACTGCCTTCCCATTATATAATGAAAGAGTAATAATACCAAGGTAATTTCCACTAATAAATTATTTACAAGAAAGACATTAATTTTAGCAACCAGTTTTACCATATGGTTAAAACAGACAAATGTTTCATGATACATAAAAATTATATGAGGGCTGGGAAGGTGGCTCAGCGGTAGAGTGCATGCCTTGCAAGCATGAGGCCCTCGGTTTGATTCCTCAGCACCACATAAACAGAAAAAGCTGGAAGTGGCGCTGTGGCTCCAGTGGTAGAGCGCTAGCCTTGAGCTGAAGAGCTCAGGGACAGCGCCCAGACCCAGAGTTCAGGCCCCATGACCGGCAAAAATATAAAAAATAAATAAAAATTACATGAAATTAAAAATCAGTGTCCATAAATATGTTTTTCTTATAACACAAAACATGTATTTATTCATTTTTTTTTGCTGCTGGCTACTTACTAGCACAATGGCATAAAATGTGGTTATCATAAACTCTCAAACCTAAAATAATTTCTATCTGACTCTTTACAGAAAAACAAACAAAAACTACCAACTGCTAATCTAACAAGCTGAAATCTTTTAAACAGAGTGATTAAGATGTGTGTGTACCTGGCAGATATATGGCATCTCACCGGGTTTATGATTGTCCTTCATATGTTGTAAAAGAACATGTTCTGTTTCAAATGATAATTCACAGATTTTACAAATGGCTAAAATTGAAAAGGAAAATAATATTACAACATTTTAAGACAGAAATCTTTTAAAATAATAGTGATATTTTAACTGAGTGCCAAGCAGTGTTCTGAAGAATTAACTTACATTAACTTACTATTCACGCTGATTTTAATTACAGGAATTAAGGAAGGCACTTTCATTACCCTACATCAAGTTGCAAGTAACTTGCCTGAATTCATGTAGCTGTAACAAGGTACAGTCTGATTGTGTGTCCCCACATGCACACATGTGCATGCACGCACCAGCCAATTGAGCTTAAACTTGGGGGCTGGGTACTGTCCCTTAGGGTTTTTTGCTCAAGGCTGTTCTTTACTATTTGGACCACACCTCTATTTCTGGCTTTTGGCAGTAAATGGAGGTAAGAATCCCAGGGACCTCCTCATATAGGCTGGTTTTGAACCTTGATCCTCAGATCTCAGCCTTCTGAGTAGCTAGGATTACAAGCATGAGACACTGGTGCCCCATTCAATTTTAACTAAAGTTGATTGCCTTCAACATCTGTGATTTCAGCTACTACTATTGTTATTTTCCTTATTAAAGTTTAAATGAAGGGCACTGTTTTCACAGTTTTCAACTGTAGTTGAAACTGTGGTTGAGGTGTCTGATTTAGTCCCCTACACACAATGTACAACTTATGTCAAGGTAGTTACTATAAATACATTTATTTGCAAGAGACTTTAATTTTAGTAACTAATTTTATTTCAATATTTATAGAAATTAAAATTTAATTTTAAAAAATCTGATCTCTCAAAATGTCCTTATATTTTAATAGAATCAAGGCTTGCTCATAGCTTGTATTGTCAAAATCAATTAATATCCAATACTTAAATGCAACTGCAACTCACTAGAAAAGTCGTGAGGAGTGTGTGTACTCTCGATGTGGCACTGCAGCTGGAAGGGTGTGGGAAATTGCCGGTAGCAGTGCTGGCAGGTGGTGTGGTTTTCCCAGCTCTCACTGCTCTGCTTCTCAAGTTCCAAGTGGTGTTTCATGTGGTTCATAAACCTGTAAGTGATCGTCAACAGGTGCAACCATTCAGACTTAGAAACAAAAAGCAAATCTTAGGAATAAGTATTTGTATCTAATTCTTCAACATATAGAATATAAACAATCCAGAAAAACCATCGTTTTCTTTAATCATCTTTTCATCTTTGTTTTAAAATAATTCATTAATGCAATCTGAAGTAGCACTAATTTTATCTAACTCATAGAATTATTCCAGATTAAAATGTTTTTAGATAAAACAGTAGTCTTTCTTTTCATTCCTAAAGTATTATGTTTTAAAATAAATACCAAAAACAAAAAAAAGAAACCCTACAATCAAAAGCAGCTAGAGTCCTAGGAGAAATCTTTTAAGGCCTTGAAGATACATAATAGATTCTAGATGCTTAAAAGACAAATTACTGGTATTTTTACTTGTGTCTTGGTTTTTAAATGCATCTAATAGCAATTTTAATGTCTACAATTATATGAACCTTTGTTTTATGTAATGATACCAATTTACTGTTAGTACAGACTTCATTTCAATGTGCAGACTGTGCCCTTTGAATGCAACATCCATTTTTCAGTTTTATATTCTGCTGTTTCAGTTTCCCTAAAAGGATTCCTAGGAGCAGAACTATGAGCTTCAGCAGCAGAGTGCGCAATATAAATGTGTATGCCTACATAAAACAGCTTGCTGAAGCCTTTTTTGCTGAATCTGAAAGTAAATTTACTCCATCAAAACAGTAATTTTGTGGACTGAGTCAACTTCTAACAACTACTCACTTTGAAATACTAAAGGAAATAATCTTAAAATCTATATAATGTCAATAATCTGTAACAATCATCAAGAAGGCTATATCTTATGTTTTAACCCCTCTTCAACACTACCTCTTGAAATTATCTTTTCTTCCTACTTTTTTTTTTTTTTTTTGGTCATTCCTGTGGGGCTTGAACTCTGGGCCTGAGTGCTGGCCCTCACTCAGCTCTTCCGCTCAAGGCTAGTGCTCTACTACTTGAGCTACAGTGCCACTTCCGGTTTTCTGGTGGTTTATCGGAGATAAGAATTTCACAGAGCTGGGGGCCAGTGGCTCACGCCTGAAATTCTAGTTACTCAGGAGGCTGAGATCTGAGGATCACGGTTCAAAGCCAGCCTGGGCAGGAAACTCTGTGAAACTCTGTGGCTCAAGTGGTAGAGGGCTCGCCTTAAGCTGAAGAGCTGAGGGACAATGCCCAGGCCCAGAGTTCAAGTCCCAGGGAAAAAAAGAGAGAGAGAGAGAACTGGTATATCTAAAATATTACTTTTCCTCATAAGATATACTTTGAAAATTTACATGTATGAATTAAAGACTTAATGACTAAATAAAATTAGTATGGAGGAAGTCAATTTTGACTCTTCTGTAGAAATGTTTCTTCTTGTAATATAAAGTATAAAATTTAAAGATAGTTAAAAAATGAAAAACACATATAAAAATGTCTAGATCATTGCTCAAAGAAAAAATTAGTTCATTTTGTCTAAAGTTAAAATAAAGTTTGTTCTTTCTTAAGCTATGTGAATGCAATACAAATAAGTAGTCGGGAATCAAATTATAATACACAAGAAAAGGCAAGAAGGCTTTTTAAAAAGAAAATTGGCTTCTGTTCTTAGCAGAATGTTAAAACTGATCGTGTCTAGAGTGACAGAGAAAAATACGAGATAAAGATACAACACTTATACCTATAGTATTTAAATTTTCAAATTGAAATAAAAAATGTATTAACATACCTAATATTATTTTTGAGAACTTTCAAGCAACTGAAGCATTTAAAGGTTGTATGAGTCTTCTGTTCTTCCTGGATATCTCCTTCATGTTTTCCATAATAAAAGTCATTAACTAACATGATCAATTTTCCTTTCTCTGAATCAGCAGTCATAGCTTTATTTGCTGTATTTGAGTTTTCTGTTTTATCTGGTCCCAAAAAGTCATTTATCATGTCTGGACAACAATACTAGATGAGAAAATAATAGATACTTTTCTTACTTAAAAAGAAATAAAATAATAAAAACTGATTATGTGTTTACAACTAAAGTCAGACCATATAAAACTATCTGGTAATATATTCAGAAAAACAGTTACCAAAAGTTGTGGGGCATATGGTAATGCACACAATTCAAATACTATGTATTATCTTAAGGAACAAAAAACAAATATCAAGCCTGGTGCTGGTAGCTCACACCTGTAATACTAGCTACTGTAGCTGAGATAGGAGGATCATGGATTTGAATCCAGTGGTTTGATTCCAGTCAGGACAAGAAAGGCTATGAACCTTTTTTTTTTCTGGTCCTGGGGCTTGAACTCAGGGCCTGGGCGGCATTGTCCCTGAGCCTCTTCATGCTCAAGGTTTGGGCTCTACCACTTGGGCCACAGCATCACTCCAGCTTTTGTGAGTAGTTTATTAGAGATAAGCCCAGGCTGGCTTTAAAAGTAGCCAAGATCAGGGTAAAGGCATGTAGTTGGTAAACAGATCAGAAAAATCAAAGACTTAATGAGCTAGGCACTGGTACCTCATTCCTGAGGAAGTACTGCTATGGATCAAAGTGGTAGAGTGCTAGCCTTGAGCTAAAAGAGCTCAGAGACAGTGCCTAGGCCCTGAATTTAAGCCCCATGAAATAAAAGACTCAATGGTAATGAATCTTAAAAAATGCCAGGAAAGGGAGCAGAACATAGCTCAGTATTAAAATGCTTACCCAGCACATATGAGACACAAAATGATAGATAGATAAATAGATAGATAATAGATATAAGATATAAATATAGATACATACATACATATATACAAATACATAGCTAGACAAGACAGACAGACAACAAAGCTCTACCCTTTGTTTGCAAAAGCTGGAAAAGAAGGAAGGACAGTGGCAGAAAGTAACCCAGACCTGATTTGGTAAGGAGAAGCTGAAAAGGCAATCTACACAAGCAATCTGACTCATGAATCACACACATAGGGAGCTTTCTATTCGGCAGTTGTACAAACTAGCTAGAAGACTAACACTATTTTGCCAACCTGTGCTTTTCCTAAAAGGAACCTTGTACAAAATAGATAACCTAACAAAATCCTAACCATTCAACAAGATAGCACTCATATATAAGCAAAACTTATAAATACAAATATTTCCAACAAAAAACTTTCAACAGAAACATGTTGTCATGAAGCAGATACATATTAAAAAGTGCTCAAAATTTTTGTCACAAATTTGAATTAAAAATTTTTTTTTTGCCAGTTGTAGGGCTTGAATTCAGGGTCTGGGTGCTGTCCCTGAGCTGCTTTTGCTCAAGGCGACTGTTTTTACCTCTTGAGCCACAGTGCCACTACGGCCTTTTCTGTTTATGTGGGGCTGAAGAATCGAGCCCAGGGCCTCATGCATGCAAGGCAAGCACTCTACCATTGAGCCACCTTCCCAGCCTCACAAATTTGAAATTTTTAATTAAAAGTAGTGACTGTAAAGAAATATAAATGTTTGAAGAGACAGCTTTTTTTTTTTTTTGTCGGTCATGGGGCTTGAACTCTGGGCTTGGGCGCTGTCCCTCAGCTCTTCAGCTCAAGGCTAGCACTCTACCACTTGAGCTACAGCACCATTTCTGGTTTTCTAGTGGTTTACTGGAGATAGGAGTCTCACGGACTTTCCTGCCCGGGCTGGCTTAGAACTGCGATCCTCAAATCTCAGCCTCCTGAGTAGCTAGGATTACAGGCGTGAGCCACCAGCACACGGCCTGAAGAGTAGCTTTTATAGAGAAAAATCATTCACAATTTAAGAATCATATCTTTTTAAAAAATGGGAATAATGGGGAGGGGAGGGGGGAATAGGGGTAGGGGGTGGGGGATATGGGAAGGGATAGAAAGGGGAAACAAAGGAGGAGGCAACAATGCTTGCTAAGAAATATACTCATTACCTTGCCCATGTAATTGTAACCCCTCTGTACAGTATTTTCACAATTAAAAAAAAACATGTCTAAAAAAATGGCAACAACCTATAGTTCTGAACTTTATTGTCCACAAAAGTACAAAAATAGAAATATATAATTATTAATTATATAAATAATAAACCATATGGATGATGAATATAAAATTCCATACCTTGAAAAGAATAACAGACTTGTATTTAATTTTCTATATAAAATTGTAGAAAATAGCTCATACATTTTTCAAAAAGGAAAATCAGGTGTTTGTAGAAACTTGGGTTTTCAAATTAGTACATGTTTAGAATGCCAGTTATGTCTAACTGCCTAACAATAGGAAAAACTATCAAATAACTTTCTAAAGATTAAATAATGTATGTAAAGCTTAGTTTTAAGTCTGACACATGGCCTCAGATGAATTGTTATAACTGTAAAATATTCTAAACTGACAGTATAGCTTAGTAAATAATGATTAATATAGTATTTTGCCATAAATCAAAACAAGCATATATATATGTATATTTATATTTTTGGGGGGAGGGGTCTGGTCATGGGGCCTGAACTCTGGGCCTGGGGGCTGTCCCTCAGCTCTTCAGCTCAAGGCTAGCGCTCTACCACTTGAGCCACAGTGCCACTTCCGGCTTTTTTTCTTTTTGCTTATATGGTGCTGGGGAATGGAACCCAGGGCCTCATGCACTCTACCACTGAGCCACCTTCCCAGCCCCTAAAACAAGCATATATTAAAATATATGAACATGACTTTAAAAATCTGATAAGTCAAGAAGAACTTTATGTATTAAGAGTGTAAAATTAATTTTACCTAAGCTTTATGGAAATACCCAATATAATAAGGGTTCTTATTTAAATTATCAGGCCCATTATCTACCATAAATCAATCAAATTATCAGGCCCATTATCAATCAATATTTTCTTTAAAAATTTTTTTATTATCTTTAAGTAGTTGTACAAAGAAGTTCCCATTCTACACAACAGTGTATGAGTACAAAGTGTCTGACAACATTGTCACCCATCTCTCTTAACCCTTCCCTTTCTTCTCTCACTTTTTTCAATCAATATTTTCAATAATTTTTTTTGGGGGGGAGGTCCGGTCATGGGGCCTGAACTCTGGGCCTGGGCGCTGTCCCTCAGCTCTTCACCTCAAGGCTAGCACTCTACCACTTGAGCCACAGCACCACTTCCGACTTTTTTCTTTTTGCTTATGTGGTGCTGAGGAATCGAACCCAGGGCTTCATGCATGCAAGGCAAGCGCTCTACCTCTGAGCCACCTTCCCAGCCCCTTCAATGATTTTTAAACTTTAAAATAAAACTAAAATTTGAAAAGGTTTACCTGCATGTGATTTTTCATAGGATCCAGAAGATTGAAATGAATATTGCACTTTGGACAAGCTCGTGGAAAAGGCGTTCCATCTTTAGATTGATTTGATGAAGTATTTTCACCTAAAATAAATTCAGAATACTTATGATTCAAAACATATTACCTTCCTCAGGAGCATCAAGGTTCAAGGCTAACCAAAACAAAGTTCCCAACCAACAGGCAGGTAGGGTGATATGTACTACCACACAAGTCCCAGCTATGTGGGATGCTGAAATTAGGTGGATCAACATTTCAGGCCAGTCCAGGCAAAAAAGTTCACTGCATCTCAAGAGCACAGTGGCATATACCTGTTATTGCAGCCCCAAAAGGAAATGTGAAATAGAATACAGTCTAGGCATGAACCTGGGCAGAAATGGAAAACTTCTCAAAATAACCAGTACAGCCAGGCACCAGTATCTCACATCTGCAATCCTAGCTACTTGGAAGGCTGAGAATGGAAGTATCATGGTTTACGCCAGCCCAAACAGAAATTTGAGAAATCTATTCCCAACTCATAGATGGGTGCTATGGCACACATCTGTCATCTCAATCTGTAAGGAAGGCTGATATTGGGAGGATCATTCCTAGGCAGAAAAGTTCAGCAAAATCTATCTACCTATTGGAGACTCTGGATACAGTATCTCATACCTATGATCTTAGGTGGTGGTCAGGAAGATTAAATGTAGGCAGAATGAGGCTCAAGTGTGTGTCTGAGCTGTAGAAGCAAGACCCTATCCTAACAATAATCAGTAAAAAAAAAAAGGGCATAGCTAAGTGGTATCATGCCAACCACCCATCAAGTATGAGGGCCTGAAGTTATACCCTCAGTGACAACAAAAAGAGAATAAAAAAGGGATACAGATTTGGTTCTGTGGTAGAGTACCTGCCTAGCAAGTGAGAAGCCTTGACTTCAAACCCCAGTACCAACACTCCTCTAAAAAAAAAAAAAAAGAAAAGAAAAAGAAAAAAAAATCAAGCTCTAAGAAAACTTCATATTTACAATTTCCCAAACTGATGTACAATTTTATAGCAATTTATTTTGTCTATGCTAGAATCCATAGTTACCTTTTGATGGCATAGCTTGGGGAGACATCAGTGAAGGAGATTTAACTATAGGGAATACAGCTGAGGAATCTGTTTCAGAAACACTTTCACCAGGCTTGGGCTTTTTTGGATTTACACTGTTCACTTCAGAAGCAGAAGGACGTTTTGATAAAAACAAATTTTCATTCAGACCTGGAATGATTTAAATAGTGCAGTGGGAATATTTTAAGATACTTGATGAAACTGATTATAACTCAGTAAAATAGTCTGACCTAAATTATACAGAATATAAATGAATTAAATCACAGAAATAACAATAATAAAAACTCAATGATATATACTCATATAGTATAAACAACACAAACATTTAGTAAAGGCTACATGGATTCAAATACTGATATCTGCAAAACAATCATTCTATGCAAGAATGTTCTAAATGTTTCAAATAAAAATCTAAAAACAGTGGCTGGGAAGGTGGCCCAGTGGTAGAGTACTTGCCTTGCATGCATGAGGGCCTGGGTTTGATTCCTCAGCACCACATAAGCAGAAAAAGCTGGAAGTGGCGCTGTGGCTCAAGTGGTAGAGTGCCAGCCTTAAGCTGAAGAGCTGAGGGACAGCGCCCAGGCCCATGGCTCACAAAAAAAAAAAAAAAAAAAAAAAAAATCTAAAAACAGACAGCTCAATATAAGCCAAGGAACAAAAACTTTAAGAGTGTATCTGAATAATATTCCTACAAATTATTTATCTTTAGATACTCAGTGCTTCAATATGCAAAGCAGCAAAAAATAAAATGGCAATATAATCTTTGTTTCAAGAAGTTAGAGACCCTTAAAATACTTTTTTATTCAATTTCTCATATATTGTTAGTCCTTTTCTTACCTAACAAACTGAAGAGTAGTCTACTCAGATAGCTTTGCAGAGTTATTACATGCTTGTTGCTTTGTACCAAAAGGAAACAACTTACCTTGAATAACATTCTGCTCATTCGTAAGAAAGACAAATATTAGAAATAGTGTATAGGGTTTTTATATATGTTCCTCACAGTTTAGAGGTTGATTTTATGAAACATATTGGATATGTTTAACAGGGAAATTTTTCCATTTTATTTTAGACTTTGACATACATTTGTGTTTGAATAGAAATTTCTTTCCTAAAAATGCTTTTCCATTTAAAAACCATTACCTTAAGGCTAAAGGATTTTAGCCTTAGTTACAGCATTAGCTGAAGGGGGGTATTTAGGCAACAACCAGGCCAGACAAAGTTATTATTTTTTAAATATCACATAATGTACTTTGTGCATTACAAAACAGCATTTTACATTATTTTTCTTGTGCTTGTCCTGGGGCTTGCACTCAGGGCCTGGGAGCTGTCCCTCAGCTTTTATACTCAATGCTAGTACTCTACCACTTGAGCCACAGCTACACTTCCCTTTTTTTTGGTGGTTAATTGGAGTTTCCAATTAATTAATTAATTAATGGACATTGCTACCTGCTCTGGCTTTGAATCTCGATCCTTAGATCTCAGCCTCCTGAAAAGGTATGATTACAGGCATGAGCCACTGGCACCTGGTCTACACATTATATTTTTAATAATTTCAACCATATAATAAAAGTAGAAATAGTGAATATTTGAAACATTCTAGGCTTTTAGGCCAGACAACATAAAATCAAATCCAGCTTCTGTCACTCTAGTTAGGTATTCTTAGTTTATTTAATTCTTCTGGGCCTCAGTTTCCCTTATACAGTAAATTATGATTTTATTTTCTAGAGCTGTCTTAAAGATAAACAAGATAATATATTTAAGCACACCAAGAAAATATCTGGAATATAGAAAGCACTACCATTTTTACGCTGATTTTTACATTTTCGTTTAAAGGGAAAGATCGTTCCAATCTAAGAACAAATATACAGAAAAATAAGAACATCACACTAGTAATGGGTTATCTTTTGAAAAAACACAAAAATAATTTCCCCCCATTTTCAATGTACTCAATTTCAAATAGATACACCACAAGTACATGGAAAAAATTCTCTGAATCACCTAAGTATTCTGGTGAGATGCTTAAGTTAGTTGAAAATCCTATGGTACTTTTAATTAAGCAACTGAATATAACAAGCTGAATGGTAAAAAAAAAAAAAAAAAAAAGTTTGATATAAAAAAAACATTAAAAAATCTCAACATTAAATTCTGTTTTAAATTCTAACCCTTTAACATTTCTGTTCTATTGAGCTTGTACTGTTCTACTTCAAGCAGTTCTATTTCTTATTTTTTTGGGGGGATGGGGGAGAGTCCGGTCATGGGGCCTGAACTCTGGGCCTGGGCACTGTCCCTCAGCTCTTCAGCTCAAGGCTAGCACTCTACCACTTGAGCCACAACGCCACTTCTGGCTTTTTTTTTCTGCTTATGTGGTGCTGAAGAATCGAACCCAGGGCCTCATGCATGCAAGGCAAGCGCTCTACCACTGAGCCACCTTCCCAGCTCAAGAAGTTCTATTTCTGGCAGAAAAAAAAATCTTACTCTCATTCAAGATCAAACTCTGACTGAATCTTTTTCAGAGTCACATAATCTCCACAGACAGCAATCTATTAATCATGCTAACTACATTATTTCATAAT
Organism: Dipodomys merriami; assembly: GCF_024711535.1. NCBI lineage: Eukaryota > Metazoa > Chordata > Mammalia > Rodentia > Heteromyidae > Dipodomys > Dipodomys merriami. The sequence goes on along the minus strand of NW_027206046.1, from coordinate 9,011,512 downwards.
GATCATAAATCACAACCATCAGTGTTTCAAGTCCTTTAAACCTTATGTTTTTCCACATTTTATTTAAATTATCTGCAAATTAAAAAAAACCTTATTTAATAAAGTAAAAATCAAGAATTAAAATTATGTCTCCAATGGGATAGTTCCAGGTATGGAGTATTAATCCACTATTCAGGGAAAATGAGTATGTCCATTCTTAACAATATGAGACTCGATAAAAGAATAAAAATAACCTAATAACAAAGGCTCAAACCATCCATCTTCCAACTTATCTTACTGTTTAAACTAAAGTTTCACTCCCTGTGGTGGAAAACCTAGAGGAACAGAAGGAATCATTATTTGTATTTAATTCCAAAGTCTCAAGGATACAGACTCATTATCTGAATAAAATCTATGTGTTTTGTAAACCAGATTTCTTCCTGTTTGCTTTGATTATACTTGCTTTATTAAAGAAGTAGTAAAATAGTTACATAAATGACCCTCAGGAAAGTATCAAAGTATTAGGTACTAGTGTGCCACTATGAAAATTAAAAAAAAAAACAACTTGACAGGAGCCTGGTAAACTTTCCACATTGACCTATTTAATATTGTACACACACACACACACACACAAACTTTCCACATTGACCTATTTAATATTGTACACACACACACACACACACACACACACACACACACACACACACACACACACACACACACACACACACACACACACACACACACACACACACACACACACACACACACACACACACACACCTGTTTAGCCAAATCTTTCAGATACATCTGAATTGCTACTGTACTAGAATTAACTATCTTGATTACAGGGAATTTTCAGTAAGACAAAACTTTTTTTTTCTTGGTCATGGGGCTTGAACTCTGGGCTTGGGCGCTGTCCCTGCGCTCTTCAGCTCAAGGCGAGCACTCTACCATTTGAGCCACAGCGCCACTTCTGGTTTTCTAGTGTTTTATTGGAGATAAAAAGTTTCAGGGAGCCGGGCGCTGGTAGCTCACGCCTGTAATCCTAGCTACTCAGGAGGCTGAGATCTGAGGATCGCGGTTCAAAGCCAGCCCGGGCAGGAGAGACCGTGAGACTCCTATCTCCAATAAACCACCAGAAAACCGGAAGTGGCGCTGTAGCTCAAGTGGTAGAGCGCTCGCCTTGAGCTGAAGAGCTGAGGGACAGCGCTCAGGCCCAGAGTTCAAGCCCCACGACCGACAAAAAAAAAAAAAAAAAAAAAAAAGTTTCAGGGATGTTCCTGCCTGGGCTGGCTTTGAACCGTGATCCTCAGATCTCAGCCTCCTGAGTAGCTAGGATTACAGGCATGAGCCAGCATCGCCCAGCTAAAATTACTTTATATCTTGTTATTGAAATACTATGTTTCAGAACACAATAAAAAAAACTTTAAATCTTCTTCAATAGATAAATTATATTATCTCTTCAAAGGGTATTTATTGAGTGCCCACTATGTACATATCACTCTTTGTTGAAGCCACTTTGCAATAACACTTTAAAAATCATATTTAATTACTGCATTGGAATTACTGACTGGAAGAGAAGGATACTAACCTAACCAAGAAATCAACTATAACCATATGCTTTTTCACACTAGTAACTATTGAAACTCATATTTTAAAGAGTACTTAAAAGTATTTCTTTACTTCATACAAATTATTTTAAGGTTGTTTTCAAAGTTTTTTCCAAAGAGGAATGAGTTCAATATGGTTTAACCAAGATTTTATTTAAAAAATCACTCAAAAAAGGCATTCAAAAACTATTAGCACCCAACCATATAACCCATGAAACCTTTCACATGCAAAGGACTCAAAACAGAAAATCAATGCCATATGCATACTCAACAAATTTGTTTTTGTTATTTTAAGGAAAAAAAAATACTAAAACCAACCTGCTACAGAAATTGTTGGTATCCCTTGGTACTGTGGTAATTCTGTATCCTGGGTCAAGTCAAACAGTAACTCAGAAGAATTACTAGATACAACTCGGGATGACTTTGTTAAATAGCCCTGTTAAAATATTTTAAAGGAAGAACATTGCATTTATTCAACAGTTAGTTACTTTGTTTCATAAACTTTGATAAATGAAAAATTGTATACCAGCATCCAGAAGATTACCTCTGATGATTTAATCTCCAAAAACACAAGGGGAATCACTGACTTGCCAAAATTATCATCTACCAAAATAGAAAGCAAGCTAATAGCACTGGCATATTTCTAACTAACAAACTAAAACTATTTAATTACCTAATTTGGGGAACAAATTTTCGTTCAACTTTATCTGACACACTGAACTATTCTAAAGATGCAGTATTAACATGAAGCAAATAATGGAATCCAGCAAATCCTCTGGGCAAAAGTACTCTCCTCTGGAGAAAAGTAGAAAACACTTTGCCATAAATATAAATGCCTCTACACCTTTAAAAATCCCATATCCAAAATGTTGGGGCAATTTGGAATCAATCTGTACTATTGTACATAAGCATTTAGGATGATTGTACCAGCTGTTATGAATTTTGGAACCATCTTGGAGAAATTTATAAGCTATGAGGTCAGAAAGAGAAGAGAGAGCCCCTTATTCTTCGATTCAGCCCACAGGAAGATGTGCTAGGCCAGAAATGCTCCCATCTCATATGACAAATACAATAGTAACCTGGCCAATAGGGTGAAAAATTAAGAATGCCAAGCAGATAGGGTTTAAAACAGTAGCTATTTATAGGAATGATCTGAGCCAGTGGCCTAGTCTCAGGATTGGATTCAAAAGGAATCTCAATGTTTTCACCAGCAATCAAGGTATCCCAAGCTAAAGGAAGGGTTAAAGGGGCAAAAATTATATATAAAGCAATGTGAAAGGCTGGGAAGGTGGCTCAGTGGTAGAGGGCTTGCCTTGCATGCATGAGGCCTTGGATTAGATTCCTTAGCACCACATAAGCAGAAAAGGCCGGAAGTGATGCTATAGCTCAAGTGGTAAAGTACTAGCCTTGAGCTGAAGAGCTGAGGGACTGTACCCAGGCCCAGAGTTCAAACCCCATGACCAACCAAAAAAAAAAAAAAGCAGTGTGAATTCTTATGTGAGAATACACATATTTGGTATAACTACAAAAAGTGTGGTCAATATAATTTGGAGATATATGTTCCAATACTTATACATTAAGTATAAACAGACAAAATACTTCCCAATATTATTTATAAAGAATAACTATTGTATACAGTAAAATCTCTCAGTGAGTTAGACTATGATACATAATAAACCAAGTTTAACAATGGTAGCTGGGCACCAGTGGCTCATGCCTGTAAGCCTAGCTATTCAGGAGGCTGAGATCTAATGACTGTGGTTCGAAGCCAGCCTGGGCAGAAAAGTCCCCATGAGACTCTTACCTCAAATAAACTACTCAAAAAATCTAGGGTTGGGAGGTGGCTCAGTGGTAGAGCGCTTGCCTTGCATGCATGAGGCCCTGGGTTCGATTCTTCAGCACCACATAAGCAAAAAGAAAAAAGCTGGAAGTGACGCTGTGGCTCAAGTGGTAGAGCACTAGCCTTGAGCTGAAGAGCTGAGGGACAGTGCCCAAGCCCAGAGTTCAGGCCCCATGATCTAAATAAATAAATAAATAAAATGATGACATTCACTGCTGGCAAAGTATATAGATGATATTGTAGGATGAGCTGTCTAAAAATTTCAGCAGTAGCTTCCAAAGTCTCTAAAAGGCTTATTTGATCCAGTTATTCCGCTTTGAAGAACTCACAAGGAAATGAAGTTTATGGAGAATTATTCATCATAGCAAAATACCTATAATCTATGGGTCCAACAGAGAAATAGACTATCATACATCCATGAATCAAGTTTTGGAAAATGTTCCAATGACATGTTCCAAGCAGAATACTCAGTGAAGATGATAAATGTATTATTACATATAACGAACAGGGTCCTGATTGATGTACTCTCCTGCATTTTCAACTTTCCTTACTTTAACAATATGTATTAAATGGTTTTGTTATATGTTTATAAGCTGAAGGATAATTAAGTTTCAAGAATTTTGTTTTGTTAACTTCTCAGTTGACATGAGATTGTTAAGAAGTTATGGAACCAAGTTATTGTTATAACCCAAACCACACTAGATACTAAGGTCTAAAAGATCTCAATTAAAAAAAAAAAATCAGTCACACCATATGACTCAGCTGTAATCAAACCCAATCTAACTTCAAGGTAAATACTTCATCTAAGTATGTGCACCTTACAAATGGAAAATATTCACTGTATTTTCCAAAATAGTTAACAGAACGATAATATAGTTAATATTGCTAAAACACTCTCCTGTAAAACAGTTCTGATTAATTAACTACTATAATTTTAGAAAGCAAGCAACCCATTGTAAAACAAATACTTTGCTAAAATAATGCTCCAATAGAGCATTTTTAAAATCTGAGAAAAGCACATATTCAATATGTTAAATAATTAAATATAACAACATATGTAATAATATAACATATATAATAATAGTAAAAGAAGTACTTTACAGAAATTTAGAAGACACACTTTTATAAACTACATAACCTTGGACAGGTCACTTCTCTACTTCAAGTTATTCATACTTCAAATTGAAATAACTAGCCACAATTATGTATGTTAAATGCACTTGCTCTTCACAGTAAATGCATTGTATCAACAGTTATCAAACAGTACTAATACTTAGCATTATCCCATTTTATGAACCAGTAAACTAAGACTAGACTTAAAATGAGCATCAGATACGAGTAATTATAAAGACCATGACCTTTAGCTATGTCATACTGATGTTATAAATGATAATAATGGCATAACATTCCACCTCTATCTGTAAGAGGTGTTAATACAAAGATAATCCATAAAAACACAAAACATACATACACATAGAGAACAGGATATAAAATGTAAAATTATTCATTATAATTTATTAAAACTAGTGGCTTCCAAAATTTAGGGGGAAAGTCTTGTAAATAGGATTGTCAATTCATTTCTTAATACATCATTTGAAACTTTGCATAGTAGATCACTAAGCTTTATTAAAAATACATAATTTTGAGACTCCATCCAAACAAAGGGGAAAGACTGCTCTTTTCCTAAAGGACCCCAGGATTAGGAACCATCAATTGAGGTACTTTGATTTAAAACTACACCTGCAGAAATAAAACATTCTGAGTCCTAAAAGGCTCTATTTTTTTTTTAACTTTTAGCACCATACTTTGTTTTGTTATACTTTGTTTTGTTATAACACTGGTGTTATAAAAATTTTTACCTAGTTACATTAGTTATGTCTCTGTAGTTTCTTCCCCCTAAACACCAACCAACAGCTTATGACAAATATGAGAGAGCCAGTAAGTTAATTTGATTTCAACTCATCAAAAAAGCTTTATATTCTAAGTAGCTTTTTACTGTTACTTCAGGACCATTTATTGTATGTTTTTAAAAAAATATATAAATAAAATTCTGCTTTTTAGAGGATCCAAGGTAGAAACTCAATAGATTTCTATACTTTTCATATTATTACCATTTCTCTAAGTATCCTAACTTTTTGGTTTCAAGATCCTTTTATACATTTAAAAATTATTAAACTCAAAGGTTTATGTTAGTTATTGATATTTACCATACTAGAAATTAAAACAGAGAAAAAATTTAAATATGCATTTATTAATTTATTTAAAATAACAATAAACCCATTACAGATCAACATAATAACATTATGAAAAATGGCTGGCAAACACATAAGAGTGGCATTACTTTACATTTTTGAGTATTTCTTTACTGTTTACCTTAATCAAAAGCTATGATTAGCCTATGATCTGCTATGCTTTCAATATGCAAGGATACATTTTAGTTGATGAAGAGTATTTGGCCTCATGATAATACATAATCAAGAAGTGTATTGGTAGAATTGTAAAACAACTGTACAAATATTACTTTGATCCTATGCCAAAACTCACCAGTTAGTACTTTCTTAAAGGTTTATTTCAGTATGAAACCTGAAACTTTATCTGTGGACTTTTTGTATGCTGTTTCATTCAATTACAATCATCTTATACTTTAAATGAATCTTTTACTCATATATTTTTTGTAGTATAAACACTATTTGTAAAATTTGGTTTCATTGAATCATTTCAGATTATTTCAAATATTCATTCTACAGTATCAAAAAAACATATTTATTAATACCCATCAGAAAAGTCTTGAAATACTGGGAAGCTTCTAGGATCAGAAAAGATGAAAAAAAATTCTGATTTTTTTTTTCTTTACTGAAGTTCAGATTTTATCATTTGCAGTGATACCAGTATTTGTTGTTTTCCTTGAAGTGGCAGGTGCAGTGTTTCATTTTGAGGAAGTATTAGCCAACTTCAAGACTAAGTTGACTGCATGTAGCAGACAGACTTTTCTAAAGAAGTGGCCTCTATGATCACCACTTCCTGATACGCATATCCTGTGATCCTCTTGCTCTGAGCACAGGTATAATCTCTGTCTTGCTTCTAGGAGACAGAATCTAGCAAAGATGACACAATATACAAAAGACCTTGTGTACATGGGTATGTTGCCTAAAAGTGTAATGACACCTTGCTAAGGACTTTCCTTGCTAGCTTTGACAAGACAAAGCTGTGCTGGGAATCAGTGAGCCAGACCCAACAAGATACTGAGAATCTTAATTGTTTTTTTTTGTGTGTGCCAGTCCTGGGGCTTCTGTTTTTTTCACTCAAGGCTAGTACTCTACCATTTGAGTCACAGTTCCACGTCTGCCTTTTGGTGGTTAATTGGAGATAAGATTCATGTAGACTTTCCTGCTTGGCTAGCTTTGAATGGTGATCCTAGGACTAACAAGGATTACAGAAGTGAGGCACCAGTACCTAAAGAGACCCTTAGGTTGATAACCTTTAAAGGAACTAAATACCACCAACAGCCATGTGAACTTGGAAGCAGATACTTTCCCTATAGAGCTTTATAGGAGATGCAATATTATTGACATCTTAGATGCAGTTTTGTAAGGTCCTGAAGCATAGGACTCAGCTAAGCTATGATCTGACTCTTGACTTATTAAGACTTTGGGATAAGTTGTGACTTAAGTGACATTAACTGTGGTAACAGTAAAATAAATAAGTAAACAAACACACCATGGGTTAGTCAGTCATCCTTTCAAGTAAAAGTTGTGTTCAATTAACACAAGTCAGACAGTTTGGCTCTCACTTCAATAACACAAGTGCTTTCCCTCAAGAAAACCATCATTCTTGTAGTGCTTTATATACACTACCCATTTCATCATACAGAATATTTTAAAAGACACATACCAATGGGTAGAATTAATACAATTAATAACATCAATTGGTACTTAATATGTAAATCAATGTTTCATACATTTTAATACTTCACAGAGTATAATGGGAATTTTTTTCCTGTGAGAACATGGCAGGTAACTAATAGATAAACGATTAGTATAGATTTGTGCCTGTCTTCATCCACACTAGGGCATCAGCAGCAGCTTACTCAACAATTATAGTGTCTTTAATTGTAATGATAGCAGTGCTCACTCCCAAACCCCTGAAATAGTCTTAGAGAACAAGGGGATTGCAGATCATCTTTGAGAATTGAACTAAAGCAATACTTCCATTTTTACAAAAGTACCAGTGGCTCTTGCCTATCACCCTAGCTACTCAAGGATCAAGGTTCCAAGCCAGCCTGGGCAAAAAAGTGAAACTCCATCTCCAATTAACAAGCAAACAGCCAGGTTAAAGACATGGCTAAAAAGTGCCAGGATGAGCAAGCAAGCCAGGTGAACACAAGGCCCTGAATTCATGCCCCTGTCAGGAAAAAAAAGTACATATTCATACATATTTAAGTGTGGCTACTCATGTAGTTTATCATTTAGCTTAGACCCATCATCTGCCAACTATGTGATCTTGAATGAATCATTTAACCTTCATAATCCTCATTTTCCTCAACTATAAAATAGGAGTAATAAAGTCAACTTCACAGGGATACAAAGAATTAAATGAGATTCATTTTATATAGCATTTAGCACAAACCCTTATATATATTAACAGCTCAGTAAATAATAATACCATTAAGGTTTTTGAAACTAAACCAGGAAGCTGTGCTTTTAGAATAAAAAGCTATGATGGTCTCTCAATGAGTTTTACAATTTAAAACACCTGGCCCAGTTTGAAATCTTAAAATATTTTGCCATTATGCAACATTCATTAAATACTTTTATTCATGTATTCATAGCATAGTTCTTGATACAGTAGCTATTGAATTAAAGTATATTCTCTGACTTGCTACTAGGTTGAGGACTTAGTTCCTGTAGTCATTCCTTTGGGTACCAGTTAAGCTATCAAAAAGACAGTCACGTTTTCTGATCCAACTGTGCTTCTATGGGATGAATACATATGATAGTTCAGATTTTTATCTAGTTTTTGTTTATATTGGTAAATAATATCCAATGTATCTCTGGGCTGACTGTGTAGTTTCAAAAACACTTACAGGTTTAGAAAAAGGCTGTACAATAACAGAGCTATCTGAAGATCTAGATTCAGGATGAAAATTTACTGGCGAGGCAGCAACTGGATTTGATGGGTTCGTATAGTGTTGACTTGTAGACTTGAATGCAGCAGAAATACCTGTATTTTAAAATTATACAATATATTGAATATATACACAGTGAATCTTGTCAAAATACTTCACTTTTAAACTCAAGTAGTACAATAATACTGTACCTCGACTGAGTGCACCATTCTTTATTCCCCTTGAATATGAGCTGGGGTTAACTCTGTTCAAAATATCTATAAAAAATGATAATTTTTTTAAAATTCATTATTTATATGAAATATATATTAAGAGACTAGAAACGATAATTTGAAAACAGAAAGATGCTTTGTTTGTAAGGATACGTATCTTATACCTTAGCCTTGTGTATCATACAGTAAATAAAATACCTCTCATTGTAACTAAACACACAAAACCCAGGACAGTATAATAATGTTTCATTATCATCAATATGAATGCTCTCTCGACAAATTCCTATTAAAGGCCATACAGCACTCCATGAAAGATGATCAACCTGCCACAGGAAACAGTATGAAAATTTCAAATTAATTCTTTCTCTAATAAAACTGTTATTCCAATTTGTGGGCAAGAAGAGTGAGTACTAGGCTTTTGGAAAATTTTAAAGTAGATTTTTGTGCCTTTAATCACTTCCACAATTAAGAACTATATGCTTTATGTTTTTAAATAAATTCTCCTGCCTTACAACAAACAAATACAAAAATGGGATAAAATTCTTTCTCCTTGGAATTTGTACACTCTTTTGAGTAGATTATTTGAAAAAGTACTGGTGTCCTTGCCATAACATAACAATGTCAAGTCCAATCACTCTAACTAAAAGCTAACGATACAGAGGTTGTTCCTGCAAGAAAGGCAGAAGAAGGACTTAACTGCTACAACATCAAATACAGACACTATAGGAAATGTACCTCTGTTTCACAAATTTAAGTAGGAAGTGCTGAAAGACAGGGATGGTCTGAAGATAATTCACAAATTTTCCTTTATTAAAAATAACACCTTTAGTGGGGAGGGAAGGGATAGTAGGGGAAAAACAAGGGAGGGGTAACAATGCTCTATAGGAAATGTACTAATTACCTTACACATATAACTGTAACCCCTCTGTACAGTATCTTTACAATTCAAAAAAAAAAACCTTTATAAACTTGGCTTCACTAGAAGTAAATGCTTACTTGAAATTGCTGGTTTTGAACTTGCTATCTCTCCAACAAAGATTGGTTCATCATCGTCATCATCCTCAACTTCTTTTATTTTCTTCTGCCATGGCTCTAGCTCTTCTTCTTCACATTCCATAAAAAGTTCTGCCATGTCTGAATTGTCTAATTTTCAAAAAAAGAAAAACAAATCTTATTCTTAAGGAAAAAAAAAAAACTATTTTATAACATATAGTATGGTATTAAAAACATCATATACTTTAATAATCTTAATGAAATTTCTGAATTAATTAATAATGTAGTTTGTACATGCTTTTAACAGGAAAAAACTGTTACCTCATCTGAAAGATATAAACTAGTAAAGATATAAACTAAAAGAAAAAAAAGACATAAACTGGGCTGGGAAGGTGGCTCAGTGGGAGAGTGCTTGCCTTGCATGCATGAGGCCCTGGGTTCGATTCCTCAGCACCACATAAGCAAAAAAGAAAAAAAAGCCGGACGTGGCATTGTGGCTCATGTGGTAGGGCACTAGCCTTGAGCTGAAGAGCTGAGGGACAGCACCCAGGCCCAGAGTTCAGACCCCAAGACCGGACCAAAAAAAAAAAAAAAGACATAAACTATAAAATAATGAATAACAGTAGCTATTTATGGTGGACAGAAAACTTGAGAACAATCAAATTCAATTATGTTTCAGTCATACCCCTAGAATGATTATCTCTACAAAAAAAGGATTATATCCAATTATTTTTTCCTTTTAACAAAAGACAGACTAAGAAGCAACAGGTGGGAAACTAGACTTCTTTCCTTCCTTCCATTGTTGCTCTTGCTGTGAGACTGGGATTCGAACTGGGTACTTGATATGTTGCTCACTGGCTAGCATTCTACCAATTGAGCCATGTTTCCAACTCCCAACTAGAATTACTGAACCAGATTCAGGAATATCAGATACAAAGCAAAGCAGGAGTGATTTGCTAAAACAAAATACTAGATGTGAGTAAGGCCTAGCCCATCGAAGACAAATTAGACATTTCTTACCTAAAGAAACTGATAGAAAAAATGCATAAATACCACTTTTCGACATTCTGACCAAGGACAGAAGTCTTAAAAAGTATGTTAATGCCTCACTCTTTTTTTTTGTTTTTTGGTGGGTCATGGGGCTTGAACTCTGGGCTTAGCCGCTGTCCCTCAGCTCTTCAGCTCAAGGCGAGCATGCTACCACTTGAGCCACAGCGCCACTTCGTTTTCTAGTGGTTTATTGGAGATAAGAGTTCCACGGACTTTCCTGCCTGGGCTGGCTTTAAACCATGATCCTCAGATCTCAGCCTTCTGAGTAGATAGGATTACAGGCGTGAGCCACCGGCACTTAAATATAGATGGACAACCAATAAGCACCAAGAATGTTAGCAAAACCTCCAATCTAAAAAATTAAAATTTAATAAAATATTTTTTAAATCCCAAGGAAAGGATAACATAAGGCAAAATAAGAAAATACACTGGAAAAAAAGGAAAGTAAATTGGTGTGAGACAAGAATAAATGTTATATAAAAAAAGCAACATTCAGGGGCTGGGAAGGTGGCTCAGTGGTAGAGCGCTTGCCTTGCATGCTCCAGGCCCTGGGTTGGATTCCTCAGCACCACATAAGCAAAAAAGAAAAAAGCCGGAAGTGGCGCTGTGGCTCAAGTGGTAGAGCGCTAGCCTTGAGCTGAAGAGCTGAGGGACAGCGCTCAGGCCCAGAGTTCAGGCCCCACGACCGGAAAAAAAAAAAAAAAAAGCAATATTCAGAAAAGAAAAATCAAGATAAAAAATATGATTACCAAAAAGCAAAGTTAAGAAAATATCCCCAGAGAACCATTATAAATTAGGGAAAACAAGATTATTAAAAAATCAATTTTAAAGATACAACATTATCCCAATTAAAATTTACAGAAAGAGGAAAAAAAGTGGACATAGGCTGGGTGCAAGTGGCTCAAGCCTGTTATCCTAGCTACTCAGGAGACTGAGATTTAAGGATTAAGGTTCAAAGCCAAGAAACAATGTAAGACTCTTACCTCAATTAACCATCAGAAAACCTGAAATAGCACTGTGGCTCAAGTGGTAGAGCACTCGCCTTGAGCTGAAGTGCTGAGGGACAGTGCCCAGACCCAGACTTCAAGCCCCACAACTGACCAAAAAAAAAAAAAAGAAAAAAAAAAGAAAAAGTGGACATAGGTTATCAAAGAAATAATTTAAGAGCTCCCAATGACACAGATTATAGAGGGATCATTCCTATGTACTTCTAAATACTGTTGAAAATGTTGACTTTTTAAGCCTCCTTTATTTTTTAGTTTAAGTGAGTGAGCATAAATAACAAAACTGTTGGGAACTCAGTTAGGCTTCTTGAATGACAGCTGACAGACTTTCCCTGGCTGCCTTGAGCAGTCAGCCAAGCAGTCAGCCAAAACAGCCTCTTTGGCAACCCTTAAGAATGCCCTCAGGCAGCTGGCTATTTGAAATTCCACCAGAGCTTTGATGGAACTCCACTCCAGCTGCAAGAACTACTGTTAACCAAGGTTGCTGCTGATACCAAACTGGTTTTAGGACTTTTCCTAGACATGACTGCTTCAGGTAACCTGTACTGGCTTTAAACATTCCAGTGTCTTGTTGAACTTTAGAAGACTGTAGTTATTCTGGTAACCATTTGATAGAGTTCATTTTAGAAAAAGACTTACACTTAGTCCCTAACTCTCCAAGCAAACACACCAACTACTTATTTTAAAAGAAAGTTTAAAGTAGTTAAACAACCTTGGTTGTTGTGTATTACAAGAGAAGAATTCAGGCAAGATGTGAACATAGAAAATAGGCGAAAGAATGTGTATTAGAAGAGAAACAGAACAAAGAAAGAGAACACAAGGCATAGGCATGCCACAAAAAGACAGAAGTTTAGTGCCTCTCCACCATCTTGGCTCCTCTTCGGTCTTCTTGGTTATAGAGCTTGACCTTGGGTTAGTGATAATTAGATGGCTTGCTGACTGGTGGGTCACCTTTGTTTCCTGTACAATTGTGATACAAAAGATTTAAGGTCTTATCCTTATTCCTCACTTTTTTTGCCCTTTTTATATCTGAATTCTTTTTTTTTTGTTGTTGTTGTCATGGGGCTTGGACTCTGGGCCTGGGTGTTGTCCCTCAGCTCTTCAGCTCAAGGTGGGTGCTCTACCACTTTAGCCACAGTGCCACTTCCATTTTTCTAAGTGGTTTATTGGAGATAAAGAGTGTCACGGACTTACCTGCCTGGGCTGGCTTTGAACCACGATCCTCAGATCTCAGCCTCCTAAATAGCTAGTATTTATAGGCATGAGCCACAGGCCCCTGGTTACTTCTGAATTCTTTTTTCTTTTTTTTTGGTCAGTCATAGGACTTGAACCCTGGGCCGGGGTGCTGTTCCTCAGCTCTTTAGCTCAAGGCTAGCGCTCTACCACTTGAGCCATAGCACCAATTCCATTTTTCTGAGTGGTTTATTGGAAATAAGAGTCTCAGGGCCTTTCCTGCCCAGGCTGGCTTTGAACCCCAATCCTCAGATGTCAGCCTCTTGAGTAGCTAAGATTACAGGTGTGAGCCACTGGCGCCCAGCTTCTGAATTCTTTTGTGGACCCTTTCCCCCATTTCATTGTCAGGCAAGTTTTGGTTTATCAGCTTATCCTGACATTTGCAAGCTGAATAAGCCACAATTCCCTACCAGCTTTTCTACTAACTCCATGTCATTCTTACTGGAGTTGACTCAACAGGATGTCTGATATTGGTAGATATGAGGTTATAAGTGGATCATAAGTAAGGCCAATGAGTGGTGAATATTAAGTCTTGTGATTAACAAAAACAGGAGCTGTACATATGTAAAGCTGTACTTGGTGGAATTACAGTCTGAACACACACATGCCACACATCTTTCCTAGCTATATTAGCAGGCTATTTCCCATTCTAGTCAGGTTAATCTGGGAGGCTTCTCTAGTACAACCCCCAACCCCAGCCCTTTTTGTAACATTAGGTCCAAAAAAGATTTCTCACAATCTTTCATTATTCACTTGTGATCCTAAGCAGGGAACTCTAAGAACTCTTAAGAACTTTCTAACTCCAGTCTTCCAGAAGCAGCACAGCAGCAATAGCAGCTATAATGCAGCTGGAGAATGACTTCTGAGATATTAAATCCACAAGGATCCCAGGGTTGAAAGACCTCAGCAGCTAGAAAACATAGACTTCCAGAAACTGACCAGGTACATACAAGACTCCAAAGGACTGCAGAAGTACTAAGAAGACAAGAGGCTGCAGAGAGCTAAGACTACAGAAGGAAAGAGGCAAGAGACAAGACAGAGAACTCCAGCAGCTGAAATAGTTCTAGAGAGCTGCCAAAGGTTAAGATGCACACAAATCCCAACACCCAAACTTCAGGCACAGAACTCTAGACGCTGGGTGAGAACTTCTGTCGTGAAAGCCCAGAATTGCTCTGAAATGAGCACCTACAACAGTGCTAGCTTTGAATGATTAGGGCTGTAAGTATCTTTTCAGGTCCTACAGGTCTAACTTTGAGGTGTGAAAGCCTGACTCATAAACATCTAACACTCAGAAGCTCATGGCTACCAACACTGAGGACCCCTACCTACCTACTTTTAATGTTCATCTAAATAGAACTAAATGACACCCCTCAGCTATCTATTCACAATATCAAAATTTACTTCCTATTGATTTAGATCTAGCATCTCAAACATTCCATCATCTCAACACAGTAATATCTTTTAAAATTTTTTTTTCTTTTTTTTTTGGTCCGTCCTGGGGCTTGAACTCTGGGCTTGGGCACTGTCCCTCAGCTCTTCAGCTCAAGGCCAGTGCTCTACTGCTTGAGCCACAATGCCATTTCTGGTTTTCTAATGGTTTATTGGAAATAGTCTCACAGACTTTTCTTCCTGGGCTGGCTTTGAACCGTGATCCTCAGATCTCAGCCTCCTAAGTAGCTAGGATTACAGGCATGAGCCACCGACACCCAGCAACTTTTAAGAATTTTAACTTTAGTTAACATTTCATTCTCTCTCTCTCTCTTCATCCCCCCCTCTTCCTTTTTCCCTCCTTCCCTCCACCTCCCTTTCTCTTTTGTGCCAGCACTGGGGTTGAACTCAGAGTTTGGGCACTGTCCCTTATTTATTTTTTTGTTCAAGGCTGGTGCTCTACCACTTGAGCCAAAATTCACTTCCAACTTTTTCTAACTAATTGGACAAGTCTCACAGACTTCTCTGCCCCATCTGCTTCAAACCTTAATCCTCATTAGGATTAGGGTAGCTAGTATTACAGGCATGAGTCACCAGTGCCCAATAAACAAAGCCTTTTAAAATGTAACATCGGTGGCTCACACCTGTAATCCTAGCTACTCAGGAGGCTAAGATCTGAGGATCACGGTTCAAAGCCAGCCTGGGCAGGAAAGTCCATGAGACTCTTATCTCCAATAAACCACTAGAAAAGTGGAAGTGGTGCTGTGGCTCAAGCAGCAGAGCGCCAGCCTTGAGCTGAAGAGATGAGGGACAGCGCCCAGGCCCAGAGTTCAAGCCCACAACCCACAAAAATAAAAATAAAATGTAACATTAAGCAGAAAGGTATGCCTCCACAGACTACTGAGACCTACACTAAATAGATCTAAATCACATTATTAAAAGCGTCTTTATAAAAGGAATATTTCCTCTTCACGATTGTATAGGAAATCTCTCGTTGAACACCTTCTCTTCATCCAACATAAACCTTGCAAATCTGATCCATCCTACAAGCCTTGCTCTACTTATTGCTACTTTGTCATGCAGGGTTTTCTACTTTAGAGTGTTCTGCTAAAAAGCATCCACCTCAACCAAATCCTCCTCACAGCCAAATCAAATTACCTTATTTTCTGGTTCATTCTGCTTACTTATCTTGCAGCTGTTTTAACTTCATTTCTTGGAATAGTCTATTCAGTACTTTTCTATGTGCTCAGTATGGTTTTCTACTCACCTGCTCTCTATTGTTAGATTCTCCCAATTATCATTTCCCCTTTATGTCACATAAAGACAGGTTTTCCATGCACATTAGACCTACAAACTGCTCACTAGAAGGCAGATCCAATAAACTCCAGAGTCATAGCTATTGTTTCTCCATAGTAGTGTAACAGTCGTCTAATGTTAACCTCCAATCCTGACATCTCAATTAAGTTGTAATCCCTAGTACTTCATTACTTAAGGTTGCTATCTAGATGCTGAAATTTACCTCAAATTCAATATTCTAAAACAATATATATATATTCTCCCCTTAAACATTAGTTCTACAGATTTATTTGCAGTAATTTAAGAAGTGGTAACAACTCAAGTGCTGGTACATGAACAATATATAAAAAACAGAACATCCACTCATGTAACTGTAACCCCTCTGTACAGCATCTTTACACTAAAATTTAAAAAACAACAAGGAAAAAAAAACCCAGAACCTCCAGATTAAGAATGTCATAAAATAATGCTAGAAGCTTCCAAAGTACAGTAGTGACAGGAATAATAGGCCAAATACTCCAGAATCCAGGACTTTCTGAAGACGATTGGTGCTGTCAAACAAAGTTAGCCCTCTGTCTAGCCCAACAGAAGTAGCTGTGATTACAATTGCGTGCTACCACATCTAGCCTGCTTATTACTTTTAGAAAAAAAATCAAAATTCACTGTGTCCAAATAATGGCATTTGCAGGGAAATGGATAGAGCTAGAAGGAATCATGTTGAGCGAGGTAAGCCAAGAACGAAGAGACAAACGGTACATGGTCTCCCTGATAAGTGGATGCTAAATCCAAAATGTTAGGTGATATGACAAAACTAACAGGACTTAAGAAACAAAGAACTCCCACTCATCTGGTTGAACCACTACTAAATATCCCCATGCTGCTGATCACATATATGGTATATAACATGTGAGCACCGTTATATATTACAGACTGTGATAGACAATTTGCTCCAGGAAAGTTAGAATGAACTCGTGACTTTAACTGAGCATCATTATTCCACAATACTGTGAATTTCCGGAAATTATGTAATCACTTAATCACAATCAAAAAAAAAAAAAAAAGAACCTCGGGGAAGGGAGGGAGGGAGGGGATGGTAGGGGGAAAACAATGGAGGGGGTAACAATGTTCAAGAGGAAGTGTACTCATTACCTCACTCATGTAACTGTAACCCTCTGTATAGTATCTTTACAATAAAACAAAAAA
The DNA here is from genome assembly GCF_024711535.1 of Dipodomys merriami. NCBI lineage: Eukaryota > Metazoa > Chordata > Mammalia > Rodentia > Heteromyidae > Dipodomys > Dipodomys merriami. The sequence continues at coordinate 8,994,536 of NW_027206046.1, read as the reverse complement.
AAGAAAAAAAAATTCACTGTGTCCTGCAATCAGTTTGTCTCTATAGAAGAATCCATTCACATTACGCATATCTCAATTTTATTTTTTCTACATTTTGCTAATTCAATCATCTAGGTCACCATGGCTCATCAATTAATCCCAATTGTGTTTCTAAAAAAGAAGAAAATGGAATAACGATTCAATATTGTCCTGAAAAAGAAAGGCTAAGGGAAAGTGAGGAAAGACTAAGACAAGATAAGGAATATATAGGAGTGAAAGTAAGAAGTAAGAGGCAAATGGGTTGAGACTAATGATCATTGTTTTGGTTAATAATTGTAATCAAAACAAAAATTAACTGAAAGACAAGTTAGCTGGGTACCGGTGTCTCATTCCTGTAATCCTAGCTACTAAGGAGGCAGAGATCCAAGGATCATGGTTCAAAGCCAGCCCAGGCAGGAAAGTCCATGAGACTCTTACTCCAATAAACCACCAGAAAAAAATCAGAATGGCACTATGGCTCAAGTGGTAGAGTGCTAGCCTGGAGCTGAAGAGCTGAGGGACAGCACCCAGAGTTCAAGCCACACGATCAAAAAAAAAAAGGTACTGAGTTCATTTAAGGATAGAATTTTTACCCTAATCTGAGAAAGTAATTTACCTTAAAAAAAGTTATACATTAGTGTATTCATGGAAAATGGCTGTATTTTCCAAAACAAAACCTTTTTTTTTAACATTGCTGTAAATCTCATTACTATGTATTAATAAAGACAGCTGATTCTCTTATCAGCTTCTATATTCAATCTGCCTCACCAAATTGTTGTTGAAGGGTACAATATCCAGACACACAAGATAAATGGGTAGTAAATGAAAGGCATGGCAGAACCCTTTTTCTTTTTTTTTTGTCGGTTGTGGGGCTTGAATTCTGGGCCTGGGCGCTGTCCCTCAGCTCTTCAGCTCAAGGCTAGCGCTCTACCACTTGAGCCAGGACACCACTTCTGGCTTTCTGGTGGTTAATTGAAAATAAGAGTGTCACGGACTTTCCTGCCTGGGCTGGCTTTGAACTGCAATCTTCAGATCTCAGCCTCCTGAGTAGCTAGGATTACAGATGTTAGCCACCAGCGCCCAACTTGGCAGAACCCTTTCTGTCTCACACTCCAGAACACTGGACAACTGCTACACTAAATGAATATAAGTCAAACCAAAGTCTTTGTTGAGAAAAGACATCTATCTATACTGAATGGCCAAAATCCAAAGGGTAAAGCAACAATTTTAAACTGTGAAAAATTAAAGTGATAGGTAAATTCAACTGATGCCAATTCTAATGTACAATGCTAAAATATATATATGTGTGTGTGTATATATATATATATATATATATATACTGAGCACTAGTTATGTGTAAAATACTATTGAAAGTATAATAAAAACGTTTATTATCCCCCAAATCATTTTGATCTATTATGAAATCTAATTTTATTTTTCTACGTTTTGAAATATACTGCTACTTCAGTCATTCTAAATCTACCATGTTCAATTAATCTCACTGTGCTCAATTTTTTTTTTTTTTGGGGGGTCTGGTCGTGGGGCCTGAACTCTGGGCCTGGCCCTCTGCTCTTCAGCTCAAGGCTAGCGCTCTACCACTTGAGCCACAGAGCCACTTCCGGCTTTTTTTTTTCTTTTTGCTTATGTGGTGCTGAGGAATCGAACCCAGGGCCTCATGCATGCAAGGCAAGCGCTCTACCACTGAGCCACCTTCCCAGCCCCGCAATTTTTTTTTCTTAAAGCAATCATCAGTGAATAGACAATATATTTCTAAAACCATGGATCAAGGTACTCATTAACCAGAAAAAACTACAGTATACAATATATTTACAACAAAAATGTAGATGTTTTATTAAAAGGACATGTGACATTATTCTTTAATCCCTTAGATTTGTATACTTAATTTTAGCTTGCTATTGTTCATATAGAATACAATGTTGAATGCAGAGTATATAAAGATGGGTGGAAGAAACAAAAGATACTTTTTTTTTGGTGCTGGTCCTTGGGCTTGAACTCAGGGCCTGAGTGCTACCCTTGAGCAAAAAAGTCCTACTACTTGAGCCACAGCTCTACTGTGGGCTTTTTCTGTTGCTGTTTTGGGGGTTCTGGCAGTAAAATGGAGATAAGAGTCTAAAGGACTTTCCTGCCCTAGCTGGCTTCAAACAGCGATCCTCAGATCTTAGCCTCGGCAGTAGCTAGAATGAAAGGCATGAGACACTAACACCTGTCATTTTAATCATTCTAATTGGTGGTTTTAAGATTGAAAGTGTCTTGTTATTGTGAAGAACAAAAGATAGGATCTTTAACAAAATTATGACCCAAATGTCTTGAAGTATTGAATTTTATTGAAGGGATGTAATTCAAGATCGTATCTATTGAATAACACCTGGTCTCAAATCAGTATTTAACAAAATAAATAGTTCCAAGGTCATATACAACAGCTGATGAGTGTTTGGTTGCATTCAGATGATGTTATCCTCTATAGATAGAAATATCTGGAAAATATGAACTCAAACCTGGGCAGCATCCAACAGTGAGACATAATAAACTTGGGTACTGCAGATCTACATACACAGAGAATGAAAATGAGGATGAGAGTAGAATCACAAGAAGCAGATATTACAAGAATTAAGAAAAAAGAACTTCAAACTTCTGTCAGAAATAAAACTTGTGGCAAATTTTTACAAAAAATTGTACAAAATCACTGAAATTAACCTAACTGGAGAGAATATGCTCAAGTGGGGATGATGAGATTTATGGTCTTACAACATCTATTTATCATAGCTCACTACTGCTATAACAGCCCCAAACTGAGTATTATCCATCAAGAAACTTTCTAGCTGGCACTCTTACCACAATGTTCTTTTGTGCACAGATCTCAAACTGGAAAAAAAGAAAATATGCTTTGTGTAGATAAAGATTTAAAGGGGGATTATATGTGCTACAATTGCAATAATAAAATGTAATCAAAGAATTCAAATGTGTTCAAACTCATTGTACGGGTGGTATGAAATGGATATAAGATATTTTCTGTTTTTCAACATTCTAAGTATATACAAAGAAGTTTGCTGTATTTATATTTTTATTATTAAGAGCTTAAATTGTTTTGTCTTTATTCTTTTCACGTTATGCTTTTGTTCTTATTTCTATAAATTATATAAAATAACTTACAATGTAAAACCTAAAACAAAATCCTTTCCAATTTAGATATTAGTCATAATTTTTTCCTGTACAATGAGGATCAACAGAACCCTTAAAAGCATATTGCTTTGCAGAGTGAACCAAATTCTAAACAGTTTGTAATATGAGTTGGAGTAACTGAAGTTATTATTTACATCATTATTTAAAGCAATTTGAAGCTAAACATAGTGGTGCATGCTTATAATTTTAGCACTCAAAAGGCTGAGGCAGGAGGATCGTAAGACTAGTCACAAAAACAAAAGAAACAAAAAAGAGGGAAAAGCACTTTTTTTCTCTCAAAAAAGAAAAGTTATTCAGGATTACATATTTAATTATTAATGAATGTTTTAAGTATTTTTCAACTTCCAAAAGTTACTTTTGAAATAACAATGCTGTCAATAAAAATTTCTAGTCTCCTGTCACCTAGTATTAACTTTATATACATATCTATAATTATTCTGATTACATAAAAAACATTTCTTGATATACTATCTAATTTCTTTTGCAGAAATAAAACAAGTGAGTGTTTAAAATGATTTGCTCCTTCCCTTTGCCTTTCTTCTCTACTAAAAATGTTACTGCTGAGAAGTAAAGCACAGGACTGGAGTAAGAGTGTTGACATTTGCAGTCTTCCAACACGAGCCACCTCAGAACTTTCTATTCACCATGACTCCTTAGTACTACAAAGGCCCTCAGCAAGCTTTCAAAGACAGGTGTTTTTCTGACTTTGTTTTCTCTCTTCACCTTTCTAATCTCAAGAGGTAATAGCTATTTCAATTTCTCTAGGTAGATTACACTCCCAAACTGCCCTCTTTCTCCCTCCTAACTCTCAACCACTCACTTCTGACAACAGCTTTATCCGGTAACTGCAGATAAATTCATACAAAGTACAAAAGCTAAAATATCACCCTACAGACTTGTTAAATACAAAAGGAAATGCTTCAATACAGAAATACTTCATCTCCTCTAACAGATCAAATGAGGATTACTAATAAGACAACCTTACTCCATTGGTATTGTAAAACATGAAGTATAAAACATGACCTATGAACACTCAAAATATTAAGCCTTGGGCTGGGAAGGTGGCTTAGTGGTAGAGTGCTTGCCCAGCATGCATGAAGCCCTGGGTTCAGTTCACAGCACCACCTAAACAGAAAAAGCTAGAAGTGGCGCTATGGCTCAAGTGGTAGAGTGCTAGCCTTGAACAAAAGGAACTTGGGGACAGTGCCCAGACCCTGAGTTCAAGACCCAGGACTGGTAAAAAAAAAAAAAAAAAAAAAAAAAAAAAAAATTAAGCCTGATAGTATGGAGAGTCTTCCAAATACCAAAAGTAGAACAACCCTATGATCCAGCAATACCATTCTTGTAATCCAAAAGACTGCAAATCAGGATACACAAAAAAGACACCTGCACACTCACATTCATGACGTTCTATTTACAAGAGCCAAGTTATAGAAGCAGCCCAGATGCCCTACAACCAATGGATGGATGAAGAAAATGTGGGGGAAATGAATGGACTTGTGAAAATTTATGTTGAGTGAATAAATCAGACTCAGACAAGGGGCACATATTTCCTCTCTCATGTGCAAGCTAGACCTAAAAATATAAACATAAGTGAAAATACATACAGGATCATATGCACACATATACTATCAGGATTAGATTTCCATGATGTATCCTCTTTGAACAATTAATAGCTTAACAAATGAAAATCAAGAAGCTAAAATGTCTTGCCTGAAAAGAAGGCAGGGGTTAAGGGAGGGAAGGCAGACAAATGGGAGAGGGCAAGAGTGGATGAATACAGTCACAATACTCAATGTACATATGTAAATAAAGAACTTGAAAACTTGAGGGGATAGGCAGGGATGGGATAGGAGAGGCAACATTGATCAATCAAGATTCACTGTAGACATGAATGGGCATGATGAACTATAACCCCTTTGTACCATTTTTAAAAGAAACTGTAGATAGAGCCGGGCGCTGGTGGCTCACGCCTGTAATCCTAGCTACTCAGGAGGCTGAGATCTGAGGATCGCGGTTCAAAGCCAGCCCGGGCAGGAGAGACTGTGAGACTCCTATCTCCAATAAACCACAAGAAAACCGGAAGTGGCGCTGTAGCTCAAGTGGTAGAGCGCTCGCCTTGAGCTGAAGAGCTGAGGGACAGCGCCCAGGCCCAGAGTTCAAGTCCCACTACCGACCAAAAAAAAAAAAAAAAATAAAATAAAAGAAACTGTAGATATAAAAATATTAAGCTAGGGCTGGGAAGATGGCTCAGTGGTAGAGCGCTTGCCTTGCATGCATGGGGACCTGGGTTCGATTCCTCAGCACCACATAAGCAGAAAAAAAAAGGCGGAAGTAGCGCGGTGGCTCAAGTGGCAGAACACTCACCTTGAGCTGAAGAGCTGAGGGACAGTGCCCAGGCCCAGAGTTCAGGCCCCACGACTGTATCCCCCCACCCCCTCCCCGCAAAAAAAATTAAGCTAGAAGCCAGCCCAGGCAGAGAAGCCTTGAGAATCTCATCTCCAATTAACCACCAGAAAACAGCAAGGGGCACTGTAGCTCTGTAGTGGTAGAGCTCTAGCCTTGAGCAAGAGCTCAAGGACAGGGTCCTAAGCCAGTAGTTCAAGCCCCACCACCGATAAAAAATAAATAAATGAGAATAGCCACTGTTAGGTCCACCCAGGAAAAATGGCTCCTTCCCTATTGTTCTTCCTTGGTGCACTTGTAGCCCATTCCCTACAAGCCCCAGCCCAGCATTCCTAACGCAAGTAACTGGCCCCTGGGTTGCTATGGGAGGTCCCCCTGGCTCTGAGGTCTTCCCTGAGTCCATACCTCCTCCTGCCCTCGCCCTATATATCAGTCTCCATCATTAGTTCTGCCCCTTGTTTTGTCCCTGGCCACAGACTTTCCTTTGCCCCTTGCCCCTCCTTTTCCCCTTCCCTGCACCCTTGTGCCCCTGCATGTCTCCATCTCATGCAGGTCAGCAGTATGCCCTCCCCTAATAAACTCTTTTCTATCTGAACCATGTGGTAGTCTCCTTTCCACTGAACCTTACAGCCACTAGCAGATACAGAATGTGGGATATTTTTCAAAACTGTCAACCTGATCATTTAAAAAGCCCAACATTAGCAGGGCACCAGTAGCTCACACCTGTTATCCTAGCAACTCAGAAGGCTGAGATCTGAGGATCAGTATTCAAAGACAGCCTGGGCAGCAAAGTCCATGAGACTCTTATCTCCAATAAACCACCAGAAAACCTGAAGTGGTGCTGTGGCTCAAGGGGTAGAGTGCTAGACTTGAACTACAGAGCTAAGGAACAGTGCCCAGACCCAGAGTTCAAGCCCCATGATCAACCAAAAAAAAAAAAAAAAGTTGGTCCAAAAACTGAACAAAGAGGTTTGGGGACTACAGGAAAAATGTGAATATGGACAACACTGCAGACAGATCTTAAAAGAATATGCTTGGGCTGGGAAGGTGGCTCAGTGGTAGAGTGCTTGCCTTGCATGCATGAGGTCCTGGGTTCAATTCCTCAGCACCACATAAGCAGAAAAAGCCAGAAGTAGTGCTGTGGCTCAAGTAGTAGAGCACTAGTCTTGAGCTGAAATGCTGAGGGACAGTGCCCAGGCCCAGAGTTCAGGCCCCATGACCAACCAAAAAAAAAAAAAAAAACAACAAAAAGAGAGAAAACATGCTTGTTTATGGTATTGTATATAAAAAATTAGGTTAATCTTATGAGATGAGTACTGAGTTGTGGGATCTGCAACATACATTCAAATGTTCAACAGAACTTGAGGTCAAAGCAAAGACAACAATAGTGACCTGTTAAAACTGTGTGGTAGGTATAAGTGTTTAATATGTCTAAAGAAAAAAAAGAATAATGTGATCATTGCAAAAGCTTCCAAGTCAAGAAATGAACTCAAAAATAAAGATGTAAAAAAAAAGTTAACTGAGTTATATTGCTCGAATGTTGGAGGGTAAGTCTCCTTGAGCATTCTCACCCATTCATTCAGCTGGACAGAGAATGAGTAATCATAAGACCAAAGAATCTTATCATTGGCTCTAGTTAGCCCAGGTCATCTTATTGAAGTCACCTCTCCGAAAGCTGTTTCCTTCCGTGCACAACAGCTCCACTAGCACAGACCACTTCAAAAGAGGTTATAGGTACAGATTACTTGGTTGTCAACCACAAATTCAAATGCAAGATACAATCACAATGGAATTTGTAGCCACGTTAAAAACCACAGCCTCTAACCAATGCCTCCCCCAGGCCCATAAAGAATCTGCTTAAGTACGATACGGATGCTAGGAAGCAAAACACTTTACAAAAACTAAGAGGTTTTTGGAGACTTTCAAACTCTCCTTCCTGCTTTTAGCGTCACGCTTAATAAAGGCAAAGAAAGGCATCAAATGCTGCAGATTCACAGTCCAACCCTGAAAATAATAGAGCCAGGTTTTTAAACCGGCAAGCAGCATTTCTAAAATAAATCAGACCCCCATCTCTACAAACAAAGAGAATCCCTTAGCCAAAGTTCTATGCGGGTAGAAGCGGGTTCGCTTTCCCCCCCCAGTCCTCGCTCACTTTAGACTTTCTTCCTAAAAGCATGAAAAGAAAAAACCCACAAAACTTTAGATAAGTTGAGAGACATCTCTGGCTTCTTTTGAGCACGCGAAACTCTTGAGTGTGATCGATCACTCTTTTCTGTCTGAGGAGACCACCAAGTCGGTTCACCTGGGTCCTCTTTCTCATGGAGACAATAACGGGACTAAGGAGGCGGCAGGCTGGAGGCGAAGTCCCTTGGACCAAAAGCTGCCCGGCGGGTTTGCAATCACCGGGGTTACCTGACCAAAACGAGGGACCCTGGGGCCTGCAAGTTCTCAACACCCTTCGGTCTCCGACAAACCGAAGACAGACTTAGGGTGACCCGGGGTGCAAGGGGAGAAGGAGGAGGAGGAGTCAGGGACCCCGGCGGGATCCTCGCCAAACACTCCGCCTAAAAAGACACAAAACATCAAAGGCAGGGTACACATGCAAACGCGGGGCCGGGGAGAAGCAGGCGCCCCGAACGAGGTTGGAGGTGGAGACGGAGATGGAGGCGCCCCCCGCGGCCTTGTGCGGGGAGGGTCCCCCCGACCGGCCTGGGGGGGGGGGGTTGAGGGGTCCGTCCCGAGCGCTAGGGCCGACGGCGACGACGATGCAAGATGGCGGTCCGACCCCACTGCGCATCCGGTCCCCTCCCCACCCCCACGCCAAGGCGCCTCCGACGACGACAGCGGCCCGCCCCGGCCTGAGACCCCCCCCCCACGAGCCCAGTGCCCCCCGAAGTGCGGCTGGCGCAGGCCGCGCTGGAAGGGGCCTCCGCCCGCGGCCGCGCGGGGCGGGCGGGGGGGGGGGTGCGCTTACCGTGAGCGGAGCCGGCTCGGCCTGACTGGAGCCCTGAAAGAGGAGGAGAAAGAGGAGGAGGCGGAGGAGGAGGAGGAGAAAAAGGAGGAGCGCGAAAAACTACCAAGCGGCGGCGGCGGCAGCAGCGGCGGCGGCGGCGGCGGCGGCGGCGGCGGCGGCGGCTCCCATTGCGGAGCCCGCAGCCCGAGCCGTGGGAAGTGGGAGAGGGGGAGGGGAGACGGGGGAGGGAGTGGGGGGGGGGAAGCTGGCGCGGCCACGCGCGCGCGCGCGCGCGCGAACGCGCACTGCCTCATGGGTAAAGCTCCGGGTCAGTCTCCCGACTACATCCGGGCTCCTGGTTTTCCCGCCGACACAAAAGGCGGGCTTCGCGCCATGTGTGTGGGGCGTCGCAGGCTCTCGAAGGCCCGGGCTGTTGCCTCGCCTCGTGGCTGCACCTCGCCTCGCCTCACCTCACCTCACCACCCGCGGGTCACAGCGGCCACGCCAGACCAAGGCCCACAGTCCTTTAAAGCCAGTGTGTAAGCGTGCAGCAGTGAGTGCTCAGCCGGCTTCCTTTGTCAAGGTTGGAAAGATGGGGGGGGACCCCAAAAATGGTCTTGCTTGGGAAAAATTTGAAACATGACCAGCCTGGGAGAGAAAGGAAGAAGTCAACCCCGACCTAGCAGAAGGAATCCAGTCAGGGTCCTCCAGCCATCGGCTCATTTTGCCCAGTTGGTTGGAAACGTACGTTGACCTTTACCCTATGACCACCCTATGGTGGCGGTACCCTTGGAATACCTTGAAATGACAACGTTACGCCCAGTGCATGTACAAGGACGCTTTTTCCAAGGTACTTCTGTCGGCATGCACAGTTAGCTGATAAGCATTGTGTTCTGGAGTCTAGGGACAGGTTCCCTAAGAGGACAAAGGATCAATGGCAGTTGGTGTGGGCCATCTCTCAAGAGGGACCAAGACTTGAAAACGTTTTTTCACACACAGCTCTCCCTCAACCACCAATCTTTTTTCTTTGGCCAGTCCTGGGGCTTGAACTCAGGACCTGGGCACTGTCCCTTTTGCTCAAGGCTAGCACTCTACCACTTGAACCACAGTGCCATTTTTCTGTGTATGTGGTACTGAGGAAATCCAACCCAGGGCTTCATGCATGCAAGGCAAGCACTGCACCACTAAGCCACCTTCCCAGTCCCTCAACTACCAATCTTGTGACTTCTCCCTTCCCTAGTTTAATTAGCTTGATTCAAATTTATTTCTCATTCAGGCAGCCCCAGCTTTTCTTAGGTGATTATCTTTTTCTTTCTTTCTTTCTTTCTTTCTTTTTTTTTTTTTGGTCGGTTTTGGGGCTTGAACTCTGTGCCTGTGCCCTGTCCCTGAGCTCTTCAGTTGAAGGCTAGCGCTCTACTACTTGAGCCATGGGGCCACTTCGGTTTTCTGGTGGTTAATTGGAGATAAAAGTCTCATAGACTTTCCTGGGCAGGCTGGCTTTGAACCACAATCCTCAGATCTCAGCCTCCTTAGTAGCTAGGATTACAGGTGTGAGGCATTGGTGCCCAGCTGATTATCATTCTTGTAGGCTCCATATTGATTATTTTTCCAGAACAGTCTTCCCCAGGGGGCAGTTGGATCACCCTTAAAAGACTAGACCTAGCTACAGATGTCCTGAAAGAAATTTCTCACCTCTCAAGTTTGTGGTTATTCAGGATAGACCTCTGTAACAGAAGATCAATTAACAGAAAAACAAGGAAGTTTACTAATGCATACAGAGTAAGTCATGTAGGGGAAACATTAATAAAAGTTGTCCAAAGTAGCACTGTGGCTCAAGTGATAGTGTTCACCTTGAGCTGAAGAGCTCAGGGACAGTGCCCAAGCCCAGAGTTCAAGCCCCACGACCAAAAAATAAAAAAGTTAAGTCATTGGGCTGGGAAGGTGGCTCAGTGCTTGAGAGTGGTAGAGTGCTTGCCTTGCATGCATGAGGCCCTGGGCTCGATTCCTCAACACCACAGCACAGAAAAAGCCGGAAGTAGCACTGTGCCTCAAGTTGTAGAGCGCTAGCCATGAGCTGAAGAGCTGAGGGACAGCACACAGGCTGAATTCAAGCCCCATGACTGACAAAAAAAAAAAGTTAAGTCATTGGCTTAGGTATTACAAGTGTCATGATGTAGCCCAGTCTGGCCTCAAACTCAAAAATCCTTCAGCTTGAAGCCGGGCGCTGGTGGCTCTCGCCTGTAATCCTAGCTACTCAGGAGGCTGAGATCTGACGATCGAGGTTCAAAGCCAGCCTGGGCAGGAGAGACCATGAGACTCCTATCTCCAATAAACCACCAGAAAACCGGAAGTGGCGCTGTAGCTCAAGTGGTAGAGCGCTCGCCTTGAGCTGAAGAGCTGAGGGACAGCGCCCAGGCCCAGAGTTCAAGCCCCACGGCCGACCAAAAAAAAAAAAAAAATCCTTCAGCTTCCCAGGCCCAGATGCCCTCTCTCTGCTCTCTCTGTTCTTTTCTAGCTCTTTCCTCTCTCTTTCTTCTCTTTCCCAGCTCTCTCTCATTCCCAGGCCTTTCCCAGCCACGTGGAGTGCCAACCTTGCCTGGTCCCAGCAGGTCTACTGAATAAACCTACCCCTTACCTGAATTTAAAAAAAAAAATCCTTCAGCTTTAGCCTCCCAAGTGACAGGTGTACAACACCATGTCCAGCTTCCATAGGATCTTGAACAACAACAACAAAAAAAAAAACAATAAATATGGGGGGAATGACAAGAAAAAAGAAGTTTTAGGCTTTCCAAAGATAATGAAGGGAAGGGAAGTAGTTGAGAATAAGTTTGTTTCTAGGTTTGGTTTAGTAAGAGGTATTCTGTATGTAAGAAAATTTGCATTCTGCTAGCCTTGAGCTGAAGAGCTGAGGGACAGCACCCAGGCCAGAGTTCAGGCCCCAACTGGACCCCCCAAAAAAAAAATTTGCATTCTGTCTTTAGATGGAAGGGTAGAGAAAGCTTTTCTCTACCGTTCCTTAATGGCTTTTAGCCCAAAAATATATGTCAAAGAGGCATATATGAGATATTCATCCCTGTTAACTCACAGGTAGCCATGACTTACTCTTGTCCTCACTTTGTCCATGGAATTGTCTTCCCAGATTTCCCTTTCCTTTTGACCCTAAATATAAGCATTTCAGAGAGAAACAAACAAAATATCAAAATAACAAACATAAAAAGTTAAAAATCAGTATGTAACTGTAACTCCTCTGTACATCACCTTGACAATAAAATTAAATTAAAACAATTTTAAATCACATAAGTCATTTAAGTGGTTTTGTTTATTCCAACCCTAAAACTCCTTTATTAGTTTCTAGAACATCTCCCTCCTGATTCTCTCAATTTATTGTTCATACCTTCCTACTGGTTTTATTGAGCTTCCCTTCCTCCAATTTGTTGTAACTTCAGCCCTTTTTACTTCATAGTACACTGTCTTTAAAAGAGATCATGCTGCCAGGCACCTGTGGCTCATGCCTGTAATCCTAGCTACTCAGGAGGCTGAGATCTGAGGATCGTGGTTCAAAGCCAGCCCCGGCAGGAAAGTCGGTGAGAAAGTCCAAAAGTGGGGCTGTGCCTCAAGTGGTAGAGTGCTTGTGTTGAGCTGAAGAGCTGAGGGACAGGGCCCAGGCCCAGAGTTCAAGCCCCATGACCAATAGAAAAAAAAAAAATGAAATAAAAGAGATCGTGCTTCACAGACACCTTAACTGATTCTAACAAATACAGGTGATTTTTTTTCCAGCTACCATTCCAGAAGTCTTTGATGTTCATCCTTGAAATTTGGCCAAAATGAATCCTTAACATCCACAGCAGGGCCACAAATGGTCCAACTGACCAGAAAACTAGAAATTACCTCACCTTTGTTTTGTTGTTGTTGTTTGTTTGTTTCACGGGCTAGGGTAAAACCCAGGATTTTTGTTTGATTTCAGGAAAAGGTAGAAGTTCTTTTCTTTGCATAGCCAAGTAATTTAATGTCAATATTAAAAGAGCTCTATCCATCTATTTTTTTTTCTTTGCTACTAAGGAAAGTCAACTACAAATAAAACTATCAGGCTTTATTTATTTTAACAGGAAGTCTAGGAGATTCAATGGCAGGAAAAAGAAGTCAGTTCTTCAGGAGATGGTCATAAACTATGAAATCAAACCCATTCTGAATCGCATACCACCTCTAAACTCCTGTTTTGAATTAATAAATTCCCTTTTGCTTAGGCTCAAGGGGCCCAGATTAAGTGATTGTGGCAAAACAATTCTTTTGGAACTGAATGCATTTGAGTTCCTGAAATCTCTTATCTGTTTATAAGCAGAACCTTTCAAAAGAATCTGAAAGAACTCAATTGGTATAAATCCCCTCCAGGGAGGAACCAGAGAAGATTGACTCTTCTAGTGAGAGAAAAATGAGAATCAGCACACCTAAATAGACATTGTCACAAAACTATCATATTTACCATCTCTTCTCCAAAGGGCCAGTTTGTCCTTCCTACACATCATTTGCTTTCCTTTAAGTCCTTATTGCCTCTACCATTAAGAAGTTATTGGTTTTCCTGTAAGTATTCTCTTCTCCCTCCTTTCTCCTTTCAGTCATATATCAACTACAAGTTGTAACCATACCTTTGAAGCACATAAGGCCTGCTTGTAAATATGTGATTAAAATATTTTCTTTTTATCTTGCTTATCTGTCAATACACAGGTCCTTAATAATTGAACCTAATAGGGCAAAGAAAAAAGTTTTCCTCTCCCACAAAACCAATTTTCTGGTACCAGGTACTAAGAGTATCTTAAATGTAATAGAGACACTGATACATATTTTCTACCTTATTTTCCTTTTTGTATCCATCAAACCCACATTTCTTAAGGTTCTTACTTCCAGTTCAGGTTTCCTGACTTTTTTCTGGCCAGTGGAATTTAGACTGAAACAGTGATTGCCCAACATAAAAGCCTGACTCTTAAAACCTTCAGTGATTTATAGTTTTACTTGTTTTCCATATATGTTAGCCAAATGACAACATAAGATCTCTTAATGATTTCACAGAGCATATATTACCATGCTGATTGTCGTTGGAATGACAAAAAAATAGACCTTTATTGGATTATGACACTCAGATTTGAGGGTTGTTTTTAGAATTGCTGCAATCACTAACCACTATTAATAAAAGAAGAGGTGACTAACAACAAAGCCACTACATTAACCTGACCCAGCAAGGTTGTAGGAATTGAGAAAACAGATGTAGAAAGCTGAAAAGTTGAATGTTCTTATTAGGCAGTGAATAAACTGTTACTTATAATACTTTAAAAGATACACATAAATATCCACATCACATAGCTCTAGGGTAAAAGTTCAGAAAACAATGTTTCATAATGCATGCTGATGCTCTTTCTTGTACCACATAAATTAAATTGTAATGATAGTAAGAAGAATTAGAATGGCCCCTGCATAAGGATAACACAGAGATTTTGCAGTATTCTATATGTTTCCAGAATTATTATGGTTCACATTACCCAAAGGAGTATAAAAATTCAATGTAATTCCATTAAAAAATACAAGGTTATTCTTTTTTTTGGGGGGGGGGGGTTTCCGGTCGTGGGGCCTGAACTCTGGGCTTGGGCGCTGTCCCTCAGCTCTTCAGCTCAAGGCTAGCGCTCTACCACTTGAGCCACAGCACCACTTCCGGCTTTTTTCTTATGTGGTGCTGAGCAATCGAACCCAGGGCCTCAGGCATGCAAGGCAAGCGCTCTACCACTGAGCCACCTTCCCAGCCCTACAAGGTTATTCTTTACAGAATTAGAAAACAATTGAAAAAAATCACAAAACCATAAAAGACCAGAAATAGTCAAAACAATCTTGAATAAAGAGAATAAACATAGAGGCATCATACTACTAGACCTCAAAATGTACTAAAAAAGTAGCCATTACAGGATACTAGTGACTTATAGACCATTGGAACAGAGTAAAGAACTCACCAGGCACCAGTTGCTTGTGCCTGCACCCTAGATATTCAGAAGGCTGAGATCAAAGGATCACAGTTCAAAGCCAGTTGAGGCAGAAAATTCCATGAGAATCTTATCTTCAGTTAACCAGCAAACAGCTGGAAATGGAAAGAGGTGGAGCTGTAACTGCAGTGGTAGAACGGATGCCAGCCTTGAGCAAAAAAGCTGAAAGATAGCATCCAGACCCTGAGTTTAACATCCCCCCCATCACCTCATAATACATTAATAGCCAAAATGTACATTGACAAAAGCACCAAAAATGTACATTGGGAAAATCTCTCCTCAATACATACTGCTGGGAAAACTGGACACACATTTTTGGAAGAATGAAATTAGACTGCTATCTCTCTTATAGAAAAATGTACTCATTATGGATGAAAGTAGATATAAAACATGGAACTACTAGAAGAAAAATTAGGGAAATACTTTAAGATATTAATACCTGCTGTAATTTTATGATAAGACACCAAATGCACGGAGAGAAAACAGGAATGTTGATAAATCTTGTTTCAAACTAAGAATCTTGTATCAAATTGTGTGTCTACACAACCAAAGAAATCAACAGACTGAAGAGACAATGTGTAGAACAGGAGAAACAGTTGTAAATTGTGTATCTGACAAATGTTTAATATCCAGTATATTCTTTTTTTTGGGGGGGGGGAGGGGTTGGTCATGGGGCTTGAACTCTGGGCTTCGGCACTGTCCCTCAGCTCTTCAGCTCAAGGCTAGTTCTCTACCACTTCAGCCACTGAGCCACTTCCAGTTTTCTGAGTGGTTTATTGGAGATAAGAGTCTCACAGACTTTCCTGCCTGGGCTGGCTTTGAACCTTGATCCTCAGATCTCAGCCTCCTGAGCAGCTAGGATTACAGGCATGAGCCACTGGCACCCGGCACATCCAGCATATTCTTGAACAGCAAAAAATAATACTATTTTCCTTTTATGGAAAAATAATCAGAATCGATATTTCTCAGAAGTCTACAAATGGCTAACTTGGGAAAATGTAGATTAAAACCATAGCACTAAAGAGGCTGAGAAGATAGTGAGTTCTAGGCCAGTAAGATCCTCTCTAAAAAGCAAAACAAAACAGGGCACTGGTGGCTCATGCCTATATTCCTAGCTACTCAGGAGGCTAAGATCTGAGGATTGCAGTCTGAAGCCAGCCTAGGAAGAAAAATCTATAAGATTCTTATCTCCAATTAACCACCCCAAACCTGGAAGTGGAGCTGTGGTTCAAGGGGTAGAGCATTAGCTTTGCGCACAAAAGCTTAGTGAGAATCCACACGCCCTGAATTCAGGCCCCAGGGCTAGAGCGCGTGTGCGCGCGCGTGCACACGCGCGCACGCGCACACACACACACACACACACACACACACGAAAGCAAAAACAAAAACCACAATGAGTTATTTCCAGTTATAATGACTATCATGAAAAAGACAATTAAAATAACAAATACTATCAGATATGCAAAAGAGGGAAACTCTTAAATATTGTTAATGGAAAGTTGTGAAAAGTAGTATAAAAATAAAACAAACCTAAAAATAGAAATAATATCTGGTTCACCTATCCCATTACTAAGTATATATCCAATAAATGAAATCAGTATATCAGACACAAATGTACTTATGTGTGTCTGTGTGTTTGTATGCACGTGCGTGCTCTGGTCCTGGGGCTTGAACTCAGGACTTGGGCGCTATTCCTGAGAGATGCTTTTGTTTTGTTTTGTTTTGTTTTGTTTTGTTTTGTTGTCCGTCTTGGGGCTTCAACTCTTTGTCTGGGCACTGTCCCTGATCTCTTCAGCTCAAGGTGAGTGCTCTACTACTTGAGCCACAGCACCACTTCTGGTTTTCTGGTGGTTCATTTGAGATAAGATTCTCCTGGACTTTCCTTGACTAGGCTGGCTTTAAATCGTTATCCTCTGATCTCAGCCTCCAGAGTAGCTAGGATTACAGTCATGAGCCACCTAGCTCATTTGCCTGACTGATATATCTTGTGTTTATTACACTATTCAAATAGCCAAGTTTTTGTTTTTGTTTTTTTTGTTTTGTTTTGTTTTTCTTGCCAGTCATGGGGCCTGAGCTCTGGGCCTGGGTGCTGTCCCTCTGCTCTTCAGCTCAAGGCTAGCATTCTACCACTTGAGCCACAGCGCCACTTCTGGCTTTTTCTGCTTATATGGTGCTGAGGAATCGAACCCAGGGCCTCATGCATGCAAGGCAAGCACTCTACCACTGAGCCACCTTCCCAGCCCGAATAGCCAAGTTATTATATCAACCAAGGTATCTATGAACAGATGAATCGCTAAAGAGAATATGATATATATATATATATATATACCTACATAATAGGATACTATTCATCCATAAAAGAATGAAACCTGTAATTTACATAAACAGAACTAAAAGATAATTGTGTTAAGTGAAATAACCTATGCCCAGAAAGACTGATACTAAATATTTTCATTCATATATGGAAGCAAAAATAATGTTAATTCGTATAAGTAGAGGGCAAATTGGTAATCATTGTAGGATAAGAAATACAAAAAGGAGAAAATATAGAAGGGAGATGCCAGGGACTAGGAAAGTGGCTCAGTGGTAGAATGCTTTCCTTGCATGCAAAAGGCCCTGAGTTCGATTGCTCAGCACCACATAAACAGAAAAAGCCAGAAGTGGTGCTGTGGCTCAAGTGGTAGAGCGCTAGTCTTGAGCTGAAGAGCTGAAGGACAGTGCCCAGGCCCAGAGTTTGGGTCCCATGACTGACAAAAAAAAACAAAAAAACGGAGAGGCCACTTAGAGAGATCACTTAAAGCCACGGCATCACATTTGGTTTGAGTGGTTCATTGGAGATAAGAGTCCCATGGACTTTCCTGCATAGGTTGGCTTCCAATCATGATCCTCAGATTTCAGCCTCCTGAGTAGCAAGAATTATAGGTGTGAGCCACCAGCACCCTGCTTAGGTAATTGTTTTTATGTTTAGCATAATATTACCAGAAAGATTAGGTTAGAACAAAATTAACTAGATTACAAATATAAATAAAAGGGAATGATGAGACTACAGTTGAGAGCTATTATGGGTTAGATTGCAAATGTCTCCCAAAATCTCTGTGTAGTCCTTAATGCAGCAGTGTTCATGAGTGGAGTTTTGGGGAATTCATTTAATCTTCCATCTCAGGAGGTTCCCTCATCTCCCTAGTTTACACACAAAACTCTACAGATAATTTATTCCATTATCTTTATTCTCAGTCTCCCATTCTCAGGGCATGGACAAAAATAGACAAGTTCTTTGCTAGAATGTAACATAAATGGCTTCTAGTATAATTCCTAATATTAATATCACTTCCATCTGAGACCTCATGAGCCTAGCTTTTTTTCTCCCTTCTTTCTTTCTGTCTTCCTGTCTTTCTGTCTTCCAGTCTGGCTGTCTGTCTTTTTTTGCCCGTACTGGGACTTGAATTCAGGTCTTTTGCTCAGATAGTTTGCTCCTAGTTGGTGCTATACCACTTGAGCCCTGAATGGCTTCTAGTATAATTCCTAGTATTAATATCATTTCCATCTGAGACCTCATGAGCCTAGCTTTTTTTCTCCCTTCTTTCTGTCTTTCTGTCTTCCTGTCTTCCAGTTTATCTGTCTGTCTTTTTTTTTTTTTTTGCCGGTACTGGGACTTGAATTCAGGTCTTTTGCTCAGATAGTTTGCTCCTAGTTGGTGCTATACCACTTGAGCCATACCTCCAGCCCAGCTTTTAGCTGGTTAGTTGGAGATGGAGTCCTGCAGACTTTTCTGCCTAGGTTGGCTTTTAGCCTCTGTCTTCCAGGTCTCAGCTTCCTGAGTAGTTAGGATTACAATCATGAGACAACCTAGCTCAGGTAAATTATATTAAATTATATAATTCAGAGTATTTTATGACAAGAGCCTGAGGTGGAAGTTTTAGCAAGGATTTATGTTTGTATAATAGGAATAAGATATGGTAGGGAGCCAGGCACTAGTGGCTCACACCTATAATCCTAGCTACTCAGGAGGCTAAGATCAGAGGATCAGGGTTCAAAGCCAGCCCCTGCAAGAACGTCCTTGAGACTCTTACATTCAATTAACAACTAGGAAAAAATAACAAAACTAGAAGTGACACTGTGGCTCAAGTGGTAGAGTACTAGCCCTGAGCTGAAGAGCTCCGGGACAGGGCCCAGGTCCAGAGTTTAAGGCCCACGTTCGACAAAAAAAAAAGATATGATAGGGAGAAGTGGGGGGGGGTCGGGGATTAGGAATATTTCTTTTTTTGTTTGTTTGTTTGGGTCTGGTCGTGGGGGCCTGAACTCTGGGCCTGGGCGCTGTCCTTCAGCTCTTCAGCTGAAGGCTAGCGCTCTACCACTTGAGCCACAGTACCACTTCAGGCATGCAAGGCAAGCACTCTACCACTGAGCAACCTTCCCAGCCCCTAGGAACATTACTTGAACCACATTCCACATGTAGGAAGTGGGAGTAAAGACTCAAAAGGATGGCTCTTATTTGTGTTTTTTATACTTTCTGAATTTGGAGAAAATACATGACTGTGCCATCTAGAATCCCCTAGTGTCTTATAACTAAGAGGAATGAAGAGGGTAATGGTGAGTGAATATGACTGAACTATATTACCATGTGTGTATGTATGTGTTTGTGTGTATATGAAAATAACATAATGAAATCCACTAAGAATGTTTTAAAGGGAAACAGGAAATAAGTACGAATAGAGCAAAATATACTATATGCATGTATGAAAATATCACAGTGAAACCCAATTGTATAATTTATGTTAATAAAAATTAAATTAAAAATGTAATCAAAATGTTTCAGAATTTCTTTTTTTTTCCTTTTTGCCAGTCCTGGGGCTTGAACTCAGGGCCTGGACACCATCCCTGAGCTCCTTTTGCTCAAAACTATAACTCTTACCACTTGAGCCACAGTGCCAATTCCAGCATTTTCTGTTTATGTGGTACTGAGGAATTGAACCCAGGGCTTCATTCATTCATGCTAGCCAAGCACTCTACCACCAAGCCAAACCTATATCAGAATTTCTATGGAAAAGTGACTGCTTTGTCTTTCATTCATCCCCTTCCCCAACCTACCTCACCTCCCTGCCCATCTCTGAGCCTCTTTGTGCTCAAGCCTAGTGCTCAACTATTTAAGCCACAGTACTCCTTTCTGAGTAGTAGTTTATTGGAGATAAGAGTTTCAAATACTTTTCTGCACATATCTCAGTCTCCGGAGTAGTTTAGGATTATAGGCATAAGCCTCCAGCACCAGACATTTCTTCTCCTTTTTTTTTTTTTTTTTTGGTCGGCCATGGGGCTTGAACTCTGGGCCTGGGCTCTGTCCTTCAGCTCTTCAGCTCAAGGCGAGCGCTCTACCACTTGAGCTACAGCACCACTTCCGGTTTTCTGGTGGTTTATTGGAGATAGGAGTCTCACGGTCTCTCCTGCCCGGGCTGGCTTTGAACCGCGATCCTCAGATCTCAGCCTCCTGAGTAGCTAGGATTACAGGCGTGAGCCACCAGCGCCCGGCTCTTCTTCTCCTTTCTTTTTTTTTTTTTTTGTCGGTCGTGGGGCTTGAACTCTGGGCCTGGGTGCTGTCCCTCAGCTCTTCAGCTCAAGGCGAGCGCTCTACCACTTGAGCTACAGCGCCACTTCCGGTTTTCTGGTGGTTTATTGGAGATAGGAGTCTCACGGTCTCTCCTGCCCGGGCTGGCTTTGAACCGCGATCCTCAGATCTCAGCCTCCTGAGTAGCTAGGATTACAGGCATGAGCCACCAGCGCCCGGCTTCTTCTCCTTTCTTAACAAGCACATTTTGGAGTAATTCTTTTCCTTCACTTCAGCTATTGAAGATTTTGTGTGAGTGTTGGTAGGACACTGGGGAAAGGTTGTGGCTTTCAGGGGGATCAGAGGTTACCAGACCAAGAAAAGTAACATCTTGACCTCATGGAGACATCTGTGCACCACCTGGGATTTTAAGCTATATACCCCTGGACACAGGTTAGCGTGAGAGAGGAGTACAGAGATGTACCACAGGGATGGACTGAAGCAAAGAAAATACTTTGTGCTCCCCATATCATTTAGCTTTTTTTTCTTCCTTTGAATATTTACAGACCTTTTACATACAGGTGGCAGCATGGGGCTACTTCAAGATGCACTAGTACTACTGACAGTGTGATTCACAGATCAGTGTTGTTCCATCAGTGTTGTTTCCATTGTGCTCCAGGGTAAGTATAGAAAATGAGACTTTTTAGCAATTGTTATAGAATGTGATATTTTCACCTTTTTTCTCATCCTTTATTAAAGTAATAGTTCCACAATAGTTTGCACAAAAAAAAAAACCTCCTATAAGATGTAAAGAACCGGAAGTGAATTTATGTTTTGTTATGACCACGACCAATTGATCATTCTATAACCAATGTATCAAAGGTAGCTATGTCAAAACCAGAATTCAGGGGCTGGGAATGGTAGATAGAGTGGTAGATAGAGTGCTTGCCTCATATCCATGAGGCCCTGGATTGGATTCCTTAACACTACATACACAGAAAAAGACAGAAGTGGCGCTGTGGTTCAAGTGGTAGAGTTCTAGCCTTGAGCAAAAAGCAGCTCAGGGACAGTGCCCAGGCCCTGAGTTCAAGCCCCAGGACTGGCAAAAAAAAAAAACAATTTAGGGGCTGGGAAGGTGGCTTAGCAGTAGTGTGCTTGCCTAGCATTCATGAAGCCCTGGGTTCGATTCCTCAGCACCACATAAATGGAAAAATGGAAGTGACGCTGTGGCTCAAGTGGCGGAGCACTAGCCTGGAGTAAAAAGAAACTCAGGGACAGTGCTCAGGCCCTGAGTTCAAGCCCCAGGACTGGCAAAAAACGAATAAACAAACAAAAACCCCAGAATTCAAAGCTATGTGTATGTTCTATTTCCCTCTCAGTCTTAGCCCTAGAACAGGGAGTAGGGTACTGAATCCAATTACTACTCAAACTAAATTGTTTATAATACCAAAGTGAACTAATTTCTTAGGAAAAAAACTAGGAAAGCAATTATGTGTTAACTAAAATGTGTTAACTAAAACCAGAAAAATAATTTCTCCTATGGATCGTGATTGTGTGCGCCTATCCAAGGATAGAGGTCAGTATGTCCAGAAAAAATGACAAGTCCTTTAGTCAAGTCCTTCAGTTTTACTTTTAACTGAAGTATTACTTTTAACTAGGAAGTAACTTTAGTGTTACTTTTAACTTTAGTATTACTTTTAACTGAACTTTTAAGAAATAGTGAACAGCTCTGAATTTGAGATGATCCCCCTGAGAACAATCTAGAATGCAGCGATTCATTGTCACTAATTAAGTACAGAGCCTTATGTTTTAATAATCAGCAGAGCTGGGGGGTAGCATTGACATTTTCTGGTGAATATTAAAACATGCAAACTGGCTAGAAAGTCATTCCACCTGGTATTTGGAGTTGTGCCAGAGAAATAAAGTAACAGGAACAAGGATGAGAACGTCTTCAGAAAGTAATTTGTGTCGCCTCTAAACTTCATACAACTGGGTAACTGATATTGTAGAGTTCCATCCCATAAAACAGGGCAGCAATAATTTAGTCTGGAAAATGTTAACTATTACCACCACTCTTAGCCATTAAAATCTATACTAAAATATCCATAAAGCATCACAATGTTAATTTCTTATGGAACAGTGCACTGAAACCTACTTGCCTTTTTTTTTTATTGTAAAGATACTATACAGAGGGTTACAGTTACATGAGTGAGGTAATGAGTACACTTCCTCTTGAACATTGTTACCCCCTCCATTGTTTTCCCCCTACCATCCCTTCCCCCTACTTGCCTTTTACATATAATATTGGCCCCAAATGGCTAGAGATTCAAATCATCAGATAACTGAGGATTTAGGATTACAGACATAGGCCTGTAATTTGCCCACCACTCTTCAGATTTTTTGTTTTGTTTTCTTTTGTTTTTTTGGGTCCGGTCGTGGGGCCTGCACTCTGGGCCTGGGCATTATCCCTCAGCTCTTTAGCTCAAGGCTAGCGCTCTACCACCTGAGCCACAGTGCCACTTGCGGCTTTTTTTCTTTTTGCTTATGTGGTGCTGAGGAATCGAACCCAGGGCCTCAGGCATGCAAGGCAAGAGCTCTACCACTGAGCCACCTTCTCAGCCCCTCTAAAGATTTATTTTTAAAGAACTGTTTATTTAGAGTTGATATTATTTTCTTAAAATGTTTGGTAAAATTCACCAATAATAACAATCTGGGCATGAATTTTGCTTTGCAGCTTAGCATTTAATTACAAATTCAATATAAGATACACCTATTTAGGTTACCTAGTACATTCTGGCTAATCTTTGAGAGCTTATCTTTCAAGTCATGCATTCATTTTATTTCAGCTGTTAGATCTACTAACATGAAGTTGTTCATAGTATTTCCTTTTTAACTTTTTACGTCTGAAGAACAAGCTATACTGGTATCACCTCTGTCAGTTCAGATATTGTTAATTTGGTTATTTTTTTTTTCTTGGTCAATCTGGCTAAAAGTTCATTAATTAGAAAACCATTTTTACTCCACCAAAACAGAATTTTTTTATTGATTTGCTCATTAAAATTTTTTAATTGGGGCTGGGAAGGTGGCTCAGTGGTAGAGCACTTGCCTTACATGCCTGAGGCCCTGGGTTCGATTCCTCAGCACCACATAAGAAAAAAGCTGGAAGTGGCGCTGTGGCTCAAGTGGTAGAGCGCTAGCCTTGAGCTGAAGAGCTGAGGGACAGTGCCTAGGCCCAGAGTTCAGGCCACACGACCGGACCAAAAAAAAATTTTATTTTAATCATAAATTCATTGAACTCTAGGCTTGGGTGCTGTCCCTCAGCTCTTCAGCTCAAGGCAAGCACTCTACCGCTTGAGCCACAGCACTACTTCTGGTTTTCTAGTGGTTTATTGAGATAAGAGTCTCATGGACTTTCCTGTCTGGGCTGGCTTTGAACCACAATCCTCAGATCTCAGCCTTCTGAGTAGCTAGGATTACAGGTGTGAGCTACCGTCACCCGGCCCCTTTCCCTCTCTTATACTTCATTTCCCCATTTGTTCTCTCCCCCTTTTCAAACAGTATTTACTGGTTCTATTATGACATACCTATTTATATATATATATATATATATATATATATATATATATATATACACATACATGCAGATTATATACAGATATATACAATATATCATATACCACATGTATCATTTAATATAGAGTATATAATATATATCAAGTGCAATGTATATCTTATATATGTCATAATAGGTATATTGAAATATAACAATAAGTTATCATACATAATATACATATATGCTTATAAATATGTAAATATATACTATATAAAATATATTACATAAATATATACTACATAATATATATTATATAACTTATTGTGTATATTCTATATCTTGTACATATGTATATAAAATTGTATGTATATGTCTATATATGTATAAACTTTGCATATCTTTTCAAAACAATGATCTCCAGTTCCATCCATATTCCTGCCACAATATAATTTCATGCTGCTTTATGCTGATCATACTTTACTGTATATTTTCACTTTATTTTCTTTGTCCATTTATTATTGGGTGCTGAGCTTCTAGGTTGATTCCAAAGTTTCGCTATAGTGAATAGTGCTGTGATAAATATGGGTGAGAAACATCCTCTTGTATGTTGATATACACTCATTTGAATATTTGCCAAAGAGTAGTGTAACAAGGCCCTAAATTAAGTATACCTTTAGTTTTTTGAGGAACCTCCAATTTATTTACATAGTTACTGTACTAGTTATCATTCTCACTAAAAATTTATGAGGGTTACCCATGCACATGCATATTCTCACCAGCTTTTTTGTTGTTTTCCTTCTTTCTTTTTTTTTTTTTCTTTTTTTTTGGTCCGTTGTGGGGCTTGAACTCTGGGCCTGGGCACCGTCCCTCAGCTCTTCAGCTCAGGGTGAGCGCTCTACTGCTTGAGCCACAGCACCACTTCTGGTTTTCTAGTGTTTATTAGAGATAAGTCTCACAGACTTTCCTTCCCAGCCTGGGTTTGAACCGTGATCCTTAGATCTCAGCCTCCTTAGTAGCTAGGATCATAGGCATAAGCCACCATCACCTAGCCGCTCCTTGTTTCTCATTAAGAAATGTACCCGCTGTTCTGTTGTTTTCCTTTAGATATGACTTGTTGCTTCTCTTTTGCTGATTTCAACATTCTTTGTTTCATATAGCTAGTGTTTTAATTATAATAGATCTGGAGGGGTTTTTTGTTTTGTTTCTTCTAATATGGTCTGTTTGCTATTCTGAAAGCCTTCTGTACCCAGATGGTCCTCTCTTTCTCAAGACTGAGGATGTTTTCCACTATTGTTTTATTGAATATATTATATATACTTTTAGCTTCATTCATATTTATTCTTCAATGGTGACTCCAGAAGTCCCACGTGTTCCATTTTTTTCTCTTAGTGTTTGATTGTCTTTAGATTAATTAATCTGCTTTATCTTTAATCCCCTGTATTCTATTTTCAACTTGTCCCATCCTATTATCAAGGCTTTATACTGAGACTTTTAATTTGGGTTATTAGGCTTTCCATTTCTATGATTTTGGTTTGATTTTTTTCCCCAAAATTTCTATATCTTTTGAGGTTTATTTGTCATATTCAATATTGCCTTATTTTATTCAGCTGTTTATTTGACTTCTCTTTGAGTTCATTTAACCGCTTATTTGTATATTCTCTCTCTCTCTCTCTCTCTCTCTCTCTCTCTCTCTCTCTCTCTCTCTCTCTCTCTCTCTCTTTCTCTCTCTCTCTCTTTCCTTCTATCAATCCTAGGGCTTGAACTCTGGGCCTGGGTGCTCTTCAGCTCAAGCACTCTTATCACTTGAGCCACAGTGCCACTTCCAGCTTTCTGGTGGTGAATTGGAGATAAAGAGTCTCAAGGACTTTCCTGCCTGGGCTGGCTTTGAACCACCATCCTCAGATCTCAGCCTTTTGAGTAGCTAGGATTACGTGTGAGCCACTGGTTCCTGGCTTTGTATTTTCTTTAAATTCATTCCAGTATTTATGGATGTTTTCCTTAATTTCATTGATTATTCTTCTCAGATCAGTGTTTGATACAAATTAGATAAACACAGTAAGGGAAATTTTCATAAATGCAAAGATCCCAATCAGTTCTAGGAAGAGGACTGAGTTGGATAAATAAAGTGGCACAAAAGTCTCAATGTGGGGTATAGCACAGTGCTCCTTTTTTGGAAAAGTGTAATAATGGTGATAGTTACCAAGAAATGTGAATGTCCTATTTAGTAATGCCACTGAATTATAAAATTAAAAATAACTTAAATGGTAAACTATACATTATACATATTCAATGTAAGTATTAAAAAGATAGAGTGGGGCCGGGCACTGGTGGCTCATGCCTGTGATCTTAGCTATCTGGAGGCTGAGATCTGAACATCAAGGTTCAAAGCCAGCCCAGGCAGGAAAGTTCCTGAGACTTATCTCTAATTAATCATCAGAGAACTGGAAGTGGCACTGTAGCTCAGGTGGTAAAGCTCTTGCCTTGAGCTGAAGACAGCACCCAGGCCCAGAGTTTGAGCCTCATAACCAACAACAACAACAAAAAAAAAAGGTAGAATGGTACACATGTTAATATTTGGATGTAGATGTAAATGTAACTAGAGTTAAAGTTTCATTTGGAAGAATAAAAGGAGAATGAGTTGAAAATGTTCAGTGCAAAATAAAATTAGTATAAACTTTTAATTAAAGTCTTGGAGAACCATAGCAAGTCTGTAAGGTAAAATACAAATTAAATCTGTAATTTCAAAGTATCAATTCATGTTGTGTGAAAACTTCTTGAAATGGAACGAAATTGGAAGAAAATAAACTCATGTCAGTCTAGAAGTGTTCATATGTACAATATCTCATTTTCTCTAATACCTTATGAAGTAGTTATTATTGGTTTCTATTCTGTATGTAAGAAAGCTGAAGCTTACCATGTTGTTACTAGCATTTGTTAAAAATAGGATAATTTTCTGGGAAGGTGGCTCAGTGGTAGAGCGCTTGCCTTGCATGCCTGAGGCCCTGGGTTCGATTCCTCAGCACCACATAAGCAAAAAGAAAAAAGCTGGAAGCGGCTCAAGTGGTAGAGCACTAGCCTTGAGCTGAAGAGCTGAGGGACAGTGCCAGGCCCAGAGTTCAGGCCCTACGACCGGACCAAAAAAAAAAAAAAAAAAAAAGGATAATTTTATAGGTCATGGAGGCTCACACTGGTAATCTACAAGGAGAATGAAGCAGGAGGACCATGAATTCACAACCTGCCTTGCCTAAAAAAAATAGTATGGTAATTTTAAACTAGGTCTCTTAATTTCAAATCCAGTAAGATTTGTGAGTAGAAGAATATGGATTTGAGAATCATAGAGACCTTTATATCTTGGATATGTATTATTAACTATACGTCTTTGGGGACATTATTGACCTCCTCTATGTCTCAGTTTTCTTGTCTTTGAAAATTTGATGCAAATACCCATTTTGTAAAGAATAAGTTCTGAGCTAAGTCCTACACCTAGTACCCAAGATGTGACCTTTATTATTAATTTACTTTCTTCCTCTGAAGTTTGTGATGTTTATCTGACGTTTATTTAAAAAAAACAAACGTGTGTGTGTGTGTGTGTGTGTGTGTGTGTGTGTGTGTGTGTGTGAATGAAATCATTTGCTGATACTTAAAACTTACTTATAAACTTAAGTTTTCTTGCTTTGACAAATGATAAAGTTTCACACATTAATCTTTTTCTGGCTAGAAGAAAAGCACATTTTACTAATTAAAGACACAAAATTCTAAAGAAAAATTATGAGCATGGTTTGGAAACTCATGTACATATTTATTTAACACCATTTCGTATCTTTATGATGGCTTTTGGAAACTTATTTAGAAAACTGGAAAGTCCTTGAATACCAAGTGGTTTAACAGAAATTTTTTAATGAGTTAAGTGTAAATGAATGAAAAACACATGAATTCTATTTTCTGTAAATAACACATGGCTTGAAATAAAAATCTACTTGGAAAAACAGTCTCCTGTATATGATTGAATTAAAACACTTAAGAAATGGTACTTTGTGTTTAATTTTATTTTGATAAGATTACTTCAGGAGGGGTGGGGGATACAGCTGAGGAGGTGGGAGGGAAGGGATGGTAGGGGAAAAACAAAGGAGGAGGCAACAATGCTGGATAAGAACTGTACTCATTACCTTACAGTAACTGTAACATCTTTGTACAGTATTTTCACAATAAAAAAAAAAAAAAACAATTACCGGGTGCTGGTGCCTCATGCCTGTAATCCTAGCTACTCAGGAGGTTGAGATCTGAGGATCAAGGTTCAAAGCCAGCCCAGGCAGGAAACTCCATGAGACTCTTATCTCCAATAAACCACTAGAAAACCAGAAGTGGCACTGTGGCTCAAGTGGTAGAGTGCTACCCTTGAGCTGAAGAGCTGAGGGACAGTGCCCAGGCCCAGAGTTCAAGCCCCATGACAAAAAATAAATAAACAAATAAAAATTTTTTTAAAAAGTACTTCAGGATGAGGTCTGAAGCTACATCTGAGACCTTTGGTATGTCCATTTTCACAAAAATTAAGCTAATGCTTTTGAAACCATTTTTTGGGGGGGGATAAAAAGAAAGTAATTCTTTAGACCAAGGTAACTTATTCACATGAGAGCAAGTATAGAACCTTGGACATGAGAGTAATGAGGTAGGCGTAGTGGAAAGCTCTTGGCAAAATGTAGCACCACAGTATCCTAAGAACAATCATTTATTTTGTTAGAAGTCAGGAGAACTAATCAGATTAATTTTCATCAAGATATTAAAGCTTTTCATCATCATTTCCAAGTACTCTAAATGTCTCCAAATATTTTCATTATAATGTGCTTATAACTTCTTCTCCATCTCTTTATTCTTAGAAGGAGATGGCTACCACATATGGAATCCAGATGAGGCAATGATAATTTTAGTATTCCTGTTCATCCAGTTCCTTCTTTTTGGTATTCAGAAGAGTTTCCGTTCATTTGAAGTAGTAGACATTGTCTTTTATAATTTGCAGTCCTCCTTCCCTTAAGATGGGGACATTGACTTCATTTTGTTCATTTTAGAATGAAAAACAGGCAGAAAATTGCCTTGGAATAAAACATATGTTTGTGCAGTGAAATATACCCTAAGACATGAACTAAATGGACATTGATTAAAAGGACTAGAAGCACTGGCAGAAGAATAGACATGTAGATCAATAGAATGGAATTGAGGGTCCAGAAATAAACTCTCACATTTACAGTCAACTGATCTTCACCAAATGTGCCAAGACAGTTCAGTGGGAAAGAATAGTCTTTTCAAAACATGTTTCTTGGCATAATTAGATCTCTACATGCAAAAGAATGAAGTTGGACTCCTACCATATACCATATACAAAACTCAAAATAGATCAGAAACTTAAATGTATGCATATTTCCCATTCTCAATTAACAAAACTTTATAGTTAAGATAAAATGTCTCTAGAGGGTCCAATGGAAGAGCACCTGTCTGACAAGTGCAAGGCTCTAGTACTACCATCCCACAATGATTTTACTGTAGAAATGAATTGCCAACTTGTTTAAATCATGTACAAAATATTTGTGTGGGTAGGAAGTAGTACTGTGGCTCAAGTGGTAGAGCCCTAGCCTTGAGCACAAAAGACTAAGAGACAGAGCCCAGGTCCTGAGTTCAAGCCCCAGGACTGGCAAAAAAAAAAAAAAAAGTGATTGTAATGTAGTAAGATATCAATGTTTTGGGGAGAAAGCAAGCATTGCTATCTGTATTAAATAAAAGACTAGCAGTTGGTCTCATGATGGCTCACCAGTGGCTCATACCTGTAATCCTAGCTACTCAGGAAGCTGAGACCTGAGGTTCAAAACCAGCCCTGGAAGGAAAATCCTTGAGACTCTTATCTCCAATTAATCACCAGAAAACCAAAAGTGGCGCTGTGGCTCAAGTGGTAGGGCACTAGCCTTGAACTGAAGAGCTGAAGGACAGCACCAGGCCCAGAGTTCAGACCCATGACCAATAAAACAAAACAAAAACCTCAATTTGTTAGAAGTTTATAGAAGTGATAATTTATATAATTTATAGAAATCATTCTAGACTAAAACCTTGTCAAAAAAGATCAGTGAGGCTGGGAAGGTGGCTCAGTGGTAGAGTGCTTGCCTTGCATGCCTGAGGCCCTGGGTTCGATTCCTCAGCAACACATAAGCAAAAAGAAAAAAGCCAGAAGTGGCGCTGTGGCTCAAGTGGTAGAGCGCTACCCTTGAGCTGAAGAACTAAGGGGCAGTGCCCAGGCCCAGAGTTCAGGCCCCACAACCGAACCCCCCAAAAAAAAAAAGAAAAGAAAAGAAAAAAAGATCAATGAGGGCTGGGAATGTGGCTTAGTGCATGCCTTGTATGCATGAAGCCCTGGGTTTGATTCTTCAGTACCACATAAACAGAAAAATCTGGAAGTGGTGCTGTGGCTCAAGTGGCCTTAAGCATAGATAGGCTCAAGGACAGTGCATAGACCCTGAGTTCAAGCCCCAGAACCAGGAAAAAAAAAAGATCAATGAAAATAGGGTGATTTTTGTTTTATTTTTTCCTATTTTTGACATTTTCAAAATATATAGTAGCAAACATTGATCTTTTTTTCTATGAAGAAAATAAATCCCCAAATGTCAAACATAATGTTTGTATGATTACTTGATTCTCTGCTGACGAGTCATCCTGAACCAGGCAACACAGGTTCACAACTATAATCCTAGCTATGTGGTTAAAGATCAGGAGGATTACAGTCCTAAACCAGCCTGTGCCTAACCAAGACTCCATCTCAACAGACGAACCTGGGCATGATGGTGTGTGTCTGTTATCACAGCTATGGTAGGAAGCAAAAAATACAAGGATTACATATAGGCCATCTGGTATCATTTTGAAAGCTTTTTTCTTTTTCTTTTTTAGGTGAAATTCACTTTTTTTGGGGGGGTACTGGGGTCTCAAGTCAGGGCCTCATGCTTGTTGGTGGCTTGCTTAATTGAGTCACCCATTTAAAGTATAATTCAGTGATATTTAGTTTATTCAATGACTTTGCAGCCACTTCCACATGTAAAACTTTTTTTTTTTTTTTTGGTCAGTTGTGGGGCTTGAACTCTGGGCCTGGGAGCTGTCCCTGAGCTCTTCAGCTCAAGGCGAGCACTCTACCACTAGAGCCACAGCACCACTTCCAGTTTCTGAGTGGTTTATTGGAGTCTCACAGAGGTTCCTCAAAAGACTTCACATAGATCTCCCCTATGATCCAGCAATCCCACTTTTGGGCATTTACCCAAATGTCTACAAACAAGACCACACTAAAGCTACCAGCACAACTATGTTTATTGCAGCATTATTTACCATAGCTAAGATATGTAACCAACCCAGATGCCCCTCAGTAGATGAATGGATCAAGAAAATGTGGTATATATACACAATGGAATTCTATGCCTCCATCAGAAAGAATGACATTTCCCCATTTGTTAGGAAATGGAAAGGCTTGGAAAAAATTATATTAAGTGAAGTAAGCCAGGCCCAAAGAAACATAGGTCCCATGGTTTCCCTTATTTGCAATATCTAGTATAGGTATGAGTCAAGCGGAAAAGGTCAGATAATATGATGTTAGGAAAATGAACCCTTAAATATGTATTTTAATGTTTTCGTTTCTTTCATGCATGTGTTTCTAACGCATTTATAAGATTATTTCTTTGTTGCTTTGTATGTCCCTCCCCCACAGTGTAACCCCCGCTTTCACTTTATTTGATGTCAGTATAACATGTGGAGGAGATGGGGACAAACAAGTCGTTTAAGGATTCAGGTGGACCTGTTGCAACAATGAGAAGTACAAAATGTCATGTCAAAACCAGCTTTACAATGTCGGTGTGGGAGGGGGAGGGGGGGATGATTGGGTGAGGGGGAGGGGGGAGGCTGGGAAGGGAGGTGAAGGGTAAACAAAAGAGGAGGCTGCAATGCTTGGTAAGAAATGTATGCATTATCCTGCCCATGTAATTGTAACCCCTCTGTACAGTATGTTCTCAAATAAAATAATATAAAAATAAAAAAAAAAAGAGTCTAACAGACTTTCCTGCCTAGGCTGGCTTTGAACCACTATCCTCAGATCTCAGCCTCCTGAGTAGCTAGGATTACAGGCATGAGCCACCAGCGCCCGGCACATGTAGAACTTTTTTATTCTAGTCCTTGGGCTTGAACTCAAGGTCTGGGCACTGTTCCTGAGCCTCTGTACTCAAGCCTAGCACTCTACCACTTGAGCTACCGTGCCACAAAAGTCTCACTGACTTTTTTGCCTAGGCTAGCTTCAAACTACTACCCTCAGATCTCAGCCTCCTGAGTAGCTAGGATTATAAGCATGAGCCACCAGTGCCCAGCAACAATATTTTATTTATTGTCCCCAAAGAAATCATTTAGTAATCACTCCAGCCTACCTGCTCCCCAGACCCAGGTAGCTGCTAATCTGCTTTTTGTCACTATAAATTTGCCAATTCTGACTTTGTCTATAGATGGAAGCATAACCTCTTCCATCCACTAAGTACAATGCTTTCCAAGGTGTTATATCTGTTTCTCATTGCTTTTTATTATCAAATAATATTTCACTGCAATAGATGTACCAAGTTTGAATTGCTTCTGCAGTGGGGCTATTATTATTTTTCTAGGTCTTCGTACTAAAATATAAAACATCTAAATGGTTAGAAAGGAGAAAAAAGTATTGAGTATTGGAAAAATTTTCAATCCTCAATGGTCACTGAATACATTAGAACCTAATATTCACTATAGGCACAATTCTTATTGAGTAATCATTTCCCGAGCCATAATGATGATAAAATGTCTTCTAAAATGCAGTCTTATAGCAAGTATTTGTGTCTAAGTGCTTCTGTTTATGGGACAAGAAATTAAAATGACTGTCTTGGCAGTATCACTCCAGTGTATAAGCCAAGGGATTAAGAGTACTTTTAAGACAGAGTAACAATGTATTCTTTTGGCTTTGGTAATGATGGAAAATTTATATATAATGTATGGATGATTATATTTTACTTGTATGAGGCTGTCAATCAAAATAACTTTTCTGTCAGGAGATAGCTTCCAATGCATAAAACTTTTTTTTTACATTGAAATCCTTGTTGAGTTTATATAATGTTCAATGATCATGTTTCCTTCACAATTTATTTTTAAAAATCCATTTCAAAATATGAAATGACTGGATAATTCTGTCTTTGAGCAACAATTATCCATGCCAACTTAATACAGGAAAGCTTAAATTTAATCCTACCATCACTCTTCAGATGAAATAAATGCTGTAGGTGTTGCAAAATCCCAAGGTGGAGTTCCTTTTCATTTCCCTTAAACTAGCTAGTACAGCCAGTATTGCTTCATGAGGTATAAACAGAGCTGTAGCTAAGCTTCCCCAGAGCTCTAGAAAGAAGAGTAAAGTCAGTTAACTGGTCTTAGTGCTGAATGAAAGGATAAAAATTTCATAAAATAAGGAAAGAAAGTAAGAACATACATATAGGCAGTTAAGAAATGTTTAACTTTTCATCAAGAAGTTTTGGGTTCCCTGCACATATAGTTATGCAATTTTAAGTATTAGTAAAATAATATGTGTAACAACTTGACACATTCTCTTTATACTGGTCAAGCTAGATCAAATTGTTAAGTCGACAATATTTATCTTGGGTGTTCCTTCATGTCCATTTCCTCTGTTCCCTTTCTCAGTGTTCTTTCCTCTAGAAATGCTTTAAAATAATTTACACAAAGATTTTAGTGATAATGACAACTTGCTTAACTTTAAAGAAACTGAGGCTTTTTAAAAAGAGTCCAAGCCAAGCACTGGTGGCTCATACCTGTAATCCTAGCTACTCAAGAGACTGAGATCTAAGGATGGCAGTTCCAAGCCAGCTTGAGCAGAAGAGTCCCTGATACCCTTATCTCTAATTAACTAGCAAAAAGTCTCTAATGAACTTGTTATCTTGTCCATGTAATTGTAACTCCTCTGTACGGTATTGTCACAATTAAAAAAAAAGGAAAAAAAAAGTCTCTAATAGAGCTGTGGCTCAAGTGGTAGAGAACTGCCCGCCATGAGTGAAAAAGTTAAGGGACAACACCCAAGCCCTTAGTTCAAACCTAAGCAGGTGGGGAAAGAGGTCCTAATAGCCCACAAAAGTAAATTGACCCCTCTGTACATCACCTTGACAATAAAATTTAAAAAGTATATAAAGAAGGCAAAAAAAGTAAATTGACTGCTGCTGGAGTTTTACATATAATATATACATCATAGGTGTATTTGGCGGCTCTGTTGAATCCATAGTATCTTGTTCACAGTGAAAATATGATGCTATATACCCACAAATACAAAAAACATTTGTAAGAACTACATAACAAGGACGGCGGTAGCGGTGCTAACTCTGGCGGCTCGGGACTGAGTGCGAGAACCACCATGATTCTTCAGAGACTCTTCAGATTCTCCTCTGTCATTCGGTCAGCAGTCTCTGTCCACTTGCGGAGGAACATTGGTGTTACAGCCGTGGCATTTAATAAGGAACTTGATCCTATACAGAAACTCTTTGTGGACAAGATTAGAGAGTACAAAGCAAAGCGACAGTCATTTCAAGGACCTGTTGATACTGGCCCAGAGTATCAGCAAGACCTGGAGAGAGAGATTTTTAAACTTCAACAAATGTATGGGAAAGGAGACATGACGACGTTCCCCACCTTCAAATTTGAAGATCCCAAATTTGAAGTCTTGGAAAAACCCTCATCCTAAAGAAATAACATGAAGTGAACCCGGTAACTTGACATGGATTTGTTGTACAACTACTTAGAAATATGATAAACATACACTTCACAACTGTCAAAAAAAAGAACTACATAACAGGGTAAAAGAAGCTCTTCAGATCAAACTTCTAGTATTGGCTAGTATTCCTTTTGTCCGAAGCTTATGGGAAGGAATGTGTGTTAGAAGAGACATGGATGGTTGTGATCATAGAACCTAGCCTCTTGCCCCCTTATGCCAAATAAAGAGGTACG
The DNA here is from genome assembly GCF_024711535.1 of Dipodomys merriami. NCBI lineage: Eukaryota > Metazoa > Chordata > Mammalia > Rodentia > Heteromyidae > Dipodomys > Dipodomys merriami. The sequence continues at coordinate 8,959,812 of NW_027206046.1, read as the reverse complement.
GTGAGGGGTAGAGAGAGACTGGGACAAGAGAACCATTTGAATCCAAGAGTTTGAGACAGCCTAGACAAAATATCAAGACCATAACATTTGTGTCTGTCTGTCTGTCTGTCTACCCTGGGGCTTGAACTCAGGGCTTGGGTAGTGTTCCTGAGCTTCTGTTGCTCAAGGCTAATGCTGTACCACAGCTCCACTTCTGGTTTTTTGGTAGTTTATTGCAGCTAAGAGTCTTTCAGACTTTCCAGCCCCAGCTGGCTTTGAACTGCAGTCCTCAAATCTTGGCCTTGGGAATAGCTAGGATTATAGTCATGAGCCACCAGCCCCTGAGGAGATCTTAACTTTAAACTTTTTTTTAAAGTATTTAAGGGATTCTTAAAAAGAAAAAAAAACACAAGTAGACTGAGATTGTAGCTCAACAGTAAAATGCCTGCCCATCAAAACTCCAGCACCACAAATAAAACCAAACAACAACAACAAATGCACTTCAATAGCCAAAAAAACTCTAAAGAAACCAATATAGTCATAAGATAAATTGATAAAAGATATAAACTGTTTATATTAACAAAGATATAAATGTCTCTGAAACATATATGAAAGGATGCTCAATGTTATTCATAGTGAGAAATGCAAATAAAATTAAAACATGGTTAGCTCATCAATTTGGAAAAAATAACAACATAAAAGGGACTTTTTTTACTCAGAAAAACTATAATACATTCTCTTTGATTCAATGTATTGAGTCATCTGTAAATGACTTACAATATCTCCAAAATGATATTATAAGTCTTTGAAGCATTCTTTGTAAAAATCAAAGATCGGAAATAGTTTGAATGTTCCATCAGTGTGGAGCTGGTCAAATGATGTAGCCATTCAATAGAATATTATCATGCTGCAGAAAGAAGAGCACATTTTTTTTTACTGACTCTTAAGTTCTAAGTATAATTTAATGAAAGAAAAAAAAACTTCAGAGTTTATGGAATAAAGAATTCATTTGAACTCCATAAAATTTATTTGAATAAAAGGAAAAACTATAGTCATATTTTCTCATATCACATTGAAAGTTGCCTACGATTTGGTAATATTAGTTGCCTCTAAGGAACGGAGTTGGGGAGGGCTGGAGAGTGGAAAGAATTTATGATTCTGTAGCTATCCAGATTTTGAGTCCGAAGAAGGCATTATCTATTCTTAAATAAACAAACAAGCAATATGCATTTCTACTGCTTCTATGTAATCTCTCTTCTAGAAATATGTGAATCCCCTTCAGTGAGTGTGACTAAGGGTATGACCTTGTCTTGACACAATGCTTCTATCACTCAGTTCTGGGCAATCTGCTACCTTCATTGAGTCTTACCCTATTCATGCTACCGTGATAGTGAGTCAGAATGCCTTTTAAGACTAATTTTTAACTTGTTCTTATTCAGTCAAAACTTTATATCTAAAACAGACCTTACCATAAAACTCTAACTATATCTGCTTTAAAATTATGTTGAACTTAAGGAGGAGGCTTTTTCTATTTGTTTTAGAAAACAAATTTCCTCTTTACTTTCCTGCCAAACTAAGAATGCTTCCCTTCTCTGGGATATGCTATATCTTAATTCTTTTGTAACAATCAGATGGAAGTTTAGGACTCTGAACACACAGAAACTGGTCAAAGATAATTCATGTGCCCTTTTATTTTCTATCAAACTCAGTGTCCAACCAGTAATTATCCTTAGCTTATTTTTATCATTTTATATATTATTCATTCAGTATTTTATATATTTATATTTTATTTTATATTCTATATTATATTTTTATTGTTTGTGATATATTTTATTTTACATTGTATTATTTTATATATTTTTATTATTTATTATTTTATTATCACAGTTAGCTTATTAATTGTGCTTATTTTTTTTACAGCTGTTTGTTTAGATGTGGAAAACCTCAGTTGTCCAAATTGATCTGGGTACTCTGTATAGAACTAGAAGTAGACAGTTGGAGGGATATCACATAAGTACATGTAATCTCTGCAGAATATTTCTAGGATATTGCTCTAGCAAATCACAGGGACACACACACACACACACACACACACACACACACACCTTTTTCTGAGGTAGAGATTGTAGCCTCTTAATGAAATTTATTTACATTCTCCTGATGCCCTATTAAATTCCCACCAATGGCAAAGTCCCATTAGAACTGCCTAAGCTAAAGCCTACTTGATATTAAAACACAAGGAAAGGTCTCTGCCTAAGTAGATTAAGGAGACATAAATCAAGCAAGCCAGATTTCTAAACAAGGGAACTTTAAGCAAGGAATTTGCATATATTATTCATTCCTGCTCCACACAAACCTGCAGAGATTCGTCAGTGAACTTCAGCCTACCATGCTTAAAAATAATGGCTGTACCATTAGTACAGTATTCCTCTTTCCATGACTGTTGCCAGAGGAATTTCAGGCTCTATCTGGGGATTTTCACAGTAATCCCCTCCGAACACCCTCCAATATCCTTTCTCTGAAATGTCACTTGGAGCTTTGTAAGTAGACTGGGTTCTCTGCCTCTGTGTGGCAAGTTTTGCTTTGTGCATTCCATGTCTGCTTTTCTGTTTGGCACTTCTCCCTCTTATATTACCTTCTGGCCAAAAGAATAGATTTTGTAGGTCTAATTTAACCAATAAATTCAAATTTCTAATTTGAGAAAAGCTTAAGCTCCATTTAACACTGTTAGACTACTTCTATTTCACTTGGCTGTAACCATCTAATTTTGTGATTAAATTGTTTTTAAATCTTCTTTTTCTACAATATAATTTGAGTCACATGGTTCTCCACCTTGATATAGTGTCTCTGTCCCTCCATGTCCATGCATGTGTTTTGTTATTTAAAAAGGCAGCATTTTTGTCCTTATAATGTTCTTAAATGTCCTTAAAAAAATTCTTACTCTGATGGGTAGGGTTGGGAGAAATGGAGAAGAATGGTGAAGGGCACGGCACTGATCAAGATGGATTATACTCGTAAAGTGACTTGTTGAATTGAAACCACTTTGTACAATTACTTGTACTTAGTGAAGGTGACATGGGTAGGTAGTCTTCATCTCCTCCTAGGCTGCCTATCAGGGAACAGCCATATTCATAAATAATCACAATTTTGAACTTTATGTAATGTCTATATTGTTTGGATATAAAAAGTGGGATACAAGCGGGGTGCCCGTGGCTCACGCCTGTAATCCTAGCTACTCAGGAGGCTGAGATCTGAGGATCATGGTTCAAAGCCAGCCCAGGCAGGGAAGTCTTATCTCCAACAAACCACCCAGAAAACCATAAGTGGAGCTGTGGCTCAAGTTGTAGAGCACTAGCCTTAAAGCTGAAGAGCTGAGGGACAGCACTCAGGCCCAGAGTTCAAGCCCCACAACTGACTAAATAAATAAATAAATAAATAAATAAATAAATAAATAAATAAATAAAGTGATATATATATGTGCTGTATTAGCTTCTTCTTCTTCTTCTTCTTCTTTTTGGTCAATTGTGCTGTCCCTGCGCTCTTCAGCTCAAGTCAAGCCCTCTACTGCTTGAGCCACAGCACCACTTCCTGTTTTCTAGTGATTTATTGGAGATAAGAGCTTCACGGAGTTTTCTGCCCAGGCTGGCTTTGAACCATGATCCTCAGATCTCAGCCTCCTGAGTAGTTAGGATTACAGGCATGAGCTACCAGCGCCTGACTTTTTTTCTTTCTTTCTTTCTTTTTTTTTTTTTTGTCGGTCGTGGGGCTTGAACTCTGGGCCTGGGCGCTGTCCCTTAGCTCTTCAGCTCAAGGCTAGCACTCTACCACTTGAGCCACAGCACCACTTCTGGCTTTTTCTGATTATGTGGTGCTGAGGAATGGAACCCAGGGCCTCATACATGCAAAGTAAGCACTCTATCACTGAGCCACCTTCCCAGCCTCAGTGCCCGGCTTTTGTATTAGCTTCTTATTAGCAGCTATAGCAAATTACCAAGACTTCATTGCTTAAAGCAATGAACATTTATCATCTTAGAATTATTTAGGTCAGAAGTACAACACAGGAGACTGAATTTCCTTGCCTTTGCATCTCCTAGAGCTTGCATTTATTTTTTGGTTTATGCTTCTTTTTCCATCTTCAAAGCAAATAACATCACATTTCTCTGGCCCTTCTTACAGCACATGCATCTTTTCAACAAAGCTGGAGGAGGTTATGTAAAGGACTCACTTTACTAGATTAGACCACATAGACACTTCAGGATAATTCTTCATCTCAAGGTCTTTAAACTCATCATCTCTGCAAAGTTACTGCATCACTCTTCCAAACTAGTATCATCCTTCACTGAGAATTCCTGAGTCTTTTGAGATGCACTCCAGGTAGTTTTTATAGGGTGTGCATTTTGGGATATGTGAAGATTATGATTGAATCATGAAGGATAATGAACTAACAAGAGATATAGATTCAAAGATTTAAGGCACTCGGGAATAAAAAGGAGCTTGTTGAAGTGAAGCATGGGGTAGGAAGACTATGATAGAGTTATATAAGTAATTCCTCCTGATACATAATGAGGTTTTGAACAGGAAATATCTACCTTTTGCCGGGCGCTGGTGGCTCACGCCTGTAATCCTAGCTACTCAGGAGGCTGAGATCTGAGGATCACGGTTCAAAGCCAGCCCGGGCAGGAAAGACCGTGAGACTCCTATCTCCAATAAACCACCAGAAAACTGGATGTGGCGCTGTAGCTCAAGTGGTAGAGTGCTCGCCTTGAGCTGAAGAGCTGAGGGACAACGCCCAGGCCCAGAGTTCAAGCCCCACGACCGACAAAAAGAAAAAAGAAATATCTACCTTTTGTCCAGGGAGGGGGCTTTTTTGTTTGTTGGTTGGTTGGTCGTGGAGCTTGAACTCTGGGCCTGGGCGCTGTCCCTGAGCTCTTCAGCTAAAGGCAAGTGCTCTATCACTTGAGCCACAGTGCTCCTTCTGATTTTCTGGTGGTTTATTGGAGATAAGAGTCTCACAGATTTTTCTTCCCAGGCTGGCTTTGAACTGTGATCCTCAGATCTCAGCCTCCTGAGTAGCTACGATTACAGGGGTGAGTCACCCATGCCCAGCTGGGAGGGGACTTTTATTGAGAGAAGTTGTTGTTATGTAGTATAAGCTAGCCTCAAACACTCCTTCTGCCTCAATTTTCCAAATGGCTAGTATTACATGTGTGAACCACCATCCCTGGCTTGTAGAGGACATATATGATTAACTGAATGATGACGTAAAACTGCTGTCATTTCTCAATTCTTTATTCAGAGGAAAAGTACAGAAGTGGAGACTGAATTAGACCCCAAGGATCAGGAAGGACATGCTCATTTTAATTTTTTCCCCTTAGTTCCTTGAACAATGGGCAGAATCATACGTCTTCCTGCCTTGCCTAAGCTTTAACATTTTCTAATATTCATGTTACTATTCCAAAAGCCATCTGTCTACAAAAATAATTTGGCTTAATTATGGCACATGTTATATTTTCTTTTTAGCCAATATGCATTCATCATATACTACCTAACTAGCTGCCTCATGGGTCTCAATCTGTCCTTATGTTTTTGTCATCTCCATTGTTCCCCTGGTCAAGGCTCCCAAGGCTTCACTAAGCAGAGTTTCCATGTAGTTCATAACCAGTCTATGAACCTTTTTATCAGTATGGTACATGTGGCCCAAAATGAGTTAATATTGACAAATCGTTAGTCATAGAAGTCCAGAATAAACTGGATGCTGGTGGCTCACGCCTGTAATCCTGCTACTCAGGAGGCTGAGATCTGAGGATCACAGTTCAAAGCCAGCTTAGGCAGCAAAGTCTGTGAGCCTCTTATCTCCAATTAACCACCAGAAAACAGGAAGTAGAGCCATGGCTCAAGTGGTAGAGCGCTAGCGTTGAGCTGAAAAGCTGAGGGACAGCGTTCAGGCCCAGAGTTCAAGTCTCATAACCAATTAAAAAAAAAAGAAAAGAAAAGGTCAAAATATCTAGATAGATAGATAGATAGATAGATAGATAGATAGATAGATTTATGTAGACTTTACCTAATGTCCTCTTCTTTTTTTTTTTTTGCTGGTCGTGGACCTGAACTCTGGGCCTAGGTGCTGTCCCTCAGCTCTTCAGCTTAAAGGCGAGCGCTCTACTGCTTGAGCCACAACGCCACTTCTGGCTTTTTCTGTTTATGTGGTGCTGAGGAATCGAACCCATGCAAGGCATGCAAGGCAAGCACTCTACCACTGAGCCACCTTCCCAGTCCCCTAATGTCCTCTTCTTAGTCCAGAATCTCATATTTCATTTAGCTGTCACCTTTTCTAGATTTCTCATACCTCTTACCTTTCCTCAGACTTCCCTTGTTTTGGTGATCTTGGTAATTTTGAGAAATACTGGTCAGGTACATTATAAATGCCTGCAATTGGAATTTTAGTTGGAATTTTTTTTTTGTTGGTCATGGGGCTTGAACTCTGGGCCTGGGCACTGTCTCTGAGCTCGTCAGTTCAAGGCAAGTGCTCTACCAATTGAGCCACAGCGCCACTTCCGGTTTTCTGGTGGTTTATTGGAGATAAAAATTTCACGGATTTTCCTGACTGGGCTGGCTTTGAACCAGAGTCCTCAGATCTCAGCCTCCTGAATAGCTAGGATTATAGGCATGAGCCACAGGTGCCCAGCTTAGTTGGAATTTTTTTAATTGGAATTTTACTGTCTAAATTGGAATCATTACTCCTGTTTTTCTCATGATTAGGCTGAGTGTTTGGGGGAGAGAGAGACCATAAAGGTAAAATAGTATTTATATGATATCATATCCAAGGTACATACTATCAACATGACTGCACCACTGATCACCCAGAGAAGTGGTGCATGTCAAGCTTCCTCATTGTGGAGTTGCTATCTGCCCTTCTTCCTTTCTATGATCCACTCTTCATACAGAAGTCACTATGTACAATCCATGTGGAGATATGGACCTCATGATTTTTTTTTCCGGTCATGGGACTTGAACTCTGGTCCTTGTTGCTATCCCTCAGCTCTTCAGCTTAAGGCTAGTGCTCTACACTTGAGCCATAGCACCACTTCCAGTTTTCTGGTGGTTTATTGGAGGTAAGAGTCTCATGGAGACTGATCGGGCTGGCTTTGAACCCCGATCCTCAGATTTCAGCCCTCTGAGTAGTTAGGATTACAGGCGTGAGCCACCAGCACCAGGCTCATGATTTTTTTTTCTTTTTAAGATGGCTGAACTTTGTTCTGAGGTCTCACTAACCTACTAGGAGATTTTTTTTTTTGTTTTGGGTCTCATATTCTTTTTTTTAATAAATTAAAATGTCATAAACAAATATAAATTTATGTAGAAAAAATACAATAAAATTGTAAGTACTGTTCAATAGTGTTAACTTACTTACATTGTTGTACTTCTATCTCCAGAACTCTTTTTATCTTGTGAGACTGAAACTTTTTTTTTTTTTTCTGTCGATCATGAGGCTTGAACTCTGGGCCTGGGCACTGTCCCTCAGCTCTCAGCTCAAGGCTGGCGCTTCACCACCTGAGCCACAGTGCTACTTCCAGCTTTCTCTGCTTATGTGGTGCTGAGGAATTGAATCTAGGGCCTTGTTCATGCAAGGCAAACACTCTACCACTGAGCCACCTCCCAGCCCCAAGACTAAAACTTCTTATCCATCAGTTAGTTCTCCATTCTTCCTCCTTCCAGTTCCTGACAGAGAGGAAAGAAAAGGAGGAAAACAAGGAAGCAAAGGAGAAGAAAAAGGAAGGACCCTTTTATTATGATGTTGATCCTATTACTAGGATCATATTACTATGATTTTGGTGGTGGTCTTGATTTATGAACATAGGAGGTCTTTCTATCTTCTAGTGTCTTCAATTTCTTCGTGTTTTGGAATTTTCGTTAGAGATCTTTTATGTCCTTATTTAGGCTTATTCTTTATTTGCTTGTTAGTCATTTTTGTGGCTGATGACAGTATTACTTTCCTCATTTTCCAAACAAGTTTATACCATTCAATAGAAAAGATACTTGGCTTCTTGTGTTGGTTTTGCATATTGCTACTTTACTGAGTTTGTGTATGAGTTCTCATAGTCCTTTGGTAGAGTCTTTTAGATTTTCCTTATATAGAGCTGTGTCATGTATCAATAGGAATAATTTGGCTTTCTCCTTTTCTGTGTGTGTGTGTGTGTGTGTGTGTTGTGTATTTTAAACTTCTGTTGGTGATGCAAAGTAGCACTGAATGCTCAGAGGTCCTGTGTTTCTCTTTCTTTGTCTTTCTTTCTGTCTTTCTTTCTGTCTTTCTTTCTGTCTGCCTTTCTCTCTTTCTCTCTCTCTCTCTCTTTCTTTCTTTCTTTCTTTCTTTCCTTCCTTCTTTCTTTCTTTCTTTCTTTCTTTCTTTCTTTCTTTCTTTCTTTCTTTCTTTCTTTCTTTCTTTCTTTCTTTCTTTCTTTCTTTCTCTTTCTTTCTTTCTGTAAGTCATGGGGCTTGAATTTGGGGCCTGGGCACTGTCCCTGAGCTCTTTTGCTTAAGGCTAGCAGTTTACCATTTTGAGCCACAGCACAACTTCCATTTTTCTGGTTAATTGGAAATAAGAGTCTCACAGGGACTTTTCAGCTCAGGCTGGCTTTGAACCATGATCCTCAGATCTCAGCCTCCTGAGTAGCTAGGAGGGTTACAGGTGTGAGCTACCGGTGCCAGCTCCTTTTCTATTTGTATGTCTTCTATTTCTTACTCGTGTCTAATTACTCTGTCTACAATTTGTAGTATATAGAATAAAAGTAGTCTGAGTGGACACCATGAAGATAGGAATTTAGAACTCATTAATACTTCCTTTAATGCACATACCTGTTTTCACTCTTCTTGGAATTATGTAATGATATTTATTAAATAGTTTCACTAAACTATACACTTAAAATGGTTATATAGAAAATGTTATACTTCTTTTTCTACAATTTTGCTTTTTTCTTTTTTTCCTTCCTTCCTTCTTTCTTCCTTTTTGTCGGTCGTGGGGCTTGAACTCAGGGCCTGGGTGCTGTCCCTGAGCTCTTTTGCTCAAGGCTAGCACTCTACCATTTGTGCCACAGTGCCACTTCTGGCTTTTTCAGTGCTGAGGAATCAAACCCAGAGCCTCATGCATGCAAGGCGAGCACTCTACCACTGAGCCACCTTTCCAGCCCCTCATATTAATTTATTTAATGCACTGGAATATACTTCTAATACAATTTTTTTAATTTTAAAATTTTTATCAATATTGGGGGGAGAATTGGGGGGGAGCTTGGAAGGGATGGGAAGGGGAAACAAAGGAGGAGGCTACAATGCTTGATAAGAAATGTACTCATTATCTTGCCCATGTAATTGTAACCCCTCTGTACAGTCTTTTCACAATAAAAAAAATTTTATCAATATTGCCAAATTACTGTCTAAAATGGTTGTACCAATTTCTCCTACCACTGGTGGTTTGTGAGAATACTTTTTTTTTTTTTTGTCAGTCATGGGGCTTGAACTCTGGGCTTGGGCGCTGTCTCCTCAGCTCTTCAGCTCAAGGCTAACGTTCTACCGCTTGAGCCACAGTGCCACTTCCAGTTTTCCTAGTGATTTATTGGAGATAAGAGTCTCATGGACTTTCCTGCCCAGGCTTACTTTGAACCATGACCCTCAGATCTCAGTCTTCTGAGTAGCTAGGATTACAGGCATGAGCCACCAGCGCCCAGCTGTAAGAATACTTTCTTACCTTTATTCTTGACATTCTAGGTTTAACATTTTCAACTTTGTCTTTTTGTTAGCCTGTTGGATTTTTTTCCTATAATATATCTAAGCTGAGAGTGGTAGTTCCTAAATGTAAACTCAGCAGTAAGGATGATCAAAAGTTTGAGGCCAACCTGGGCTACATAGAGAGACCTGTCTAAAAAAATCAAAAAGCAGTGGGGGAAGGTAGGGGGTGCTAGGATATAGCTCCAATGACAAAGGGCTTGCCTACCAAGTACAATGTCCTGGGTTCAATCCCCAATACCAAAAAAAAGAAAGGACCAAAAAAAAAAAAAAAGAGAGAGAGAGAGAGATACCTTTAATGATCCGTTAGCCAGGTGCTGGTGTCTCATACTTGTAATTCTAGCTACTCAGGAGGCTGAGATCTGTGCATCATGGTTCAAAGCCACCCCAGGCAGAAAAGTCCCCCGGAGACTCTTATCTCCAATTAACTACTCAAAAACTGGAGGTGGAGTTGTAGCTCCAAGTTGTAGAGCGCTAGCCTTGAGCAAAAGAGTTCAGGGACAGTGCCCCAAGCCCTGAGTTCAAGCCACACGACAGACCAAAAACAAAACAAAAGAAAGCAAAAAACAGGAAGCCAGAACTTGTAGTTCATGCCTGTAATACTAGCTATATAAGAGGCAGAGATCAGAAAGATTGAGGTTCTAAGCCAGCCTGGGCAAAATGTTCCTGATTATACCCCACTCATACACCTGCCATCTCAACAGAAAAAGCTCTGTATGGTGGCAACTATCTGTCACGTTGGCTATTGTGGGTAATATAAATAGGATTACAGTCAAGGCTGGCTCAGGCAAAAACCAAACCTTATCTCAAAAATAACCAAAGCAGGGGCTGGGAAGGTGGTTCAGTGGTAGAGTGCTCACTTTGCATGCATGAGGCCCTGGGTTCGATTCCTCAGCACCACATAAGCAGAAAAAGCTGAAAGTGGTGCTGTGGCTCAAGTGGTAGAGCACTAGCCTTGAGCTGAAGAGCTGAGGGACAGTGCCCAGGCCCAGAGTTCAGGCACCATGACTGGCAAAAATAAATAAATAAATAAATAACCAAAGCAAGCTGGACACTGGTGGCTCACTCCTTTAATCCTAGCTATTCAGGAGGCTGAGATCTGAGAATCGCAGTTCAAAGCCAGCCTGGGCAAGAAAGTCCGTGAAACTCTTATCTCCAATAAACCACCAGAAAACCGAAGTGGCACTGTGGCTCAAGTGATAGAGCACTTGCCTTGAGCTGAAGAGCTGAAGGACAGCACTCAGGCCCAGAGTTCAAGCCCCACAATCGACAAAAAAAAATGTAAGCAAAGCAAAGAAAAACTCAAGCAATAGAGTGCTTGCTCAGTAACCACAAAGACCCTAAGTTCAAACCCTAGGGCCATCAAAATAACAAACAGCAACAACAAAAGTATAACTAAGTACTAGCCTTGAGCAAAAACTCTCAGGGAGAGTGCCCAGGTCCAGAGTTCAAGCCCCAGGACTGACAAAAAAAAAAAGATAATTAGTTTTACTTGTGAAATTTCTATATCATACTCAAATTGGAAAAAAAATTATTTTATTATTCACTTGTATTTAATTTATTTTTTGTCAGTCCTGGAGCTTGAACTCTGGGCCTGAGCCCTTGTCCCTCAGCTCTTCAGCTCAAGGCTAGTGCTCTACCACTTCAGCCACTGTGCCACTTCCAGTTTTCTGGTGGTTAATTGAAGAGTCTCATGGGCTTTTCTGCCCAGGCTGGGTTTAGAACCTCGATCCTCAGATCTCAGCCTCCTAAGTAGCTAGGGTTACAGGCATGAGCCACTGGTGCCTGGCTTACTTGTATTTATTTTAATGTAACCATTTTCTCTGCATCATTTGCCTATTTTTCTGTTACGTGGTCGGTGTTTCTCTAGTTGATGTGTTCAGTTTTACTGTATAGAAATTAACCTTTTGCCTATTTTTTAATATTTTTATTGTAAAGATAGTGTAGCGAAGGGTTACAGTTACATGAGTAAGGCAATAACTACATTTCCTATCTAGCATTATTACCTCCTCCTTTGCTTTTCCCCTACCATCCCTTCCCTTCCCACCTCCCTGACACCTCCCCCCTCCCACAAGTTGTAAAGTTCTTTTCAAACAGTGTTTTGTATGTCTCATTGTTACAATGGGTCAACCTGCATCCTTTTTTTATTGTAAAAATACTGTACAGAGGGTAACCTGTATTCTTATTTCAGCATTTTATTATTTCCCTTCCCCTCACCCAAATAAGCAAAATGTATATACAAAATTCCCTTTTGTCTATTTTTTAAGTAGTGGTTTTTATGAGATTACATTAATTGTTGTTGGTGGCGGTGGTGGTAGTGATTGCGGGGCTTGAACTCTGGGCCTAGGTGCTGTCCCTGAGCCTTTTCACTAGTATTCTACTGCTTTGAGTCACAGCTCTACCTCCTTGTCTATTTTTTAATCTGATGATTTTTTTAAAACATTCCTTCTAGCCTTTTTATTTTTCCTAATGGAAATGTAACTTTAACTACATTTTTACTTTATGACTTGGGCTTTATGTAATACTTAGGAAGGACCTCCTTACTCCATTATGATAAAAATGTTGATTATATTTTAATGAAGTACTTCATGATGTTTTTCTATTTTTTACAAAGGCACAGTCATTTGAACGGTCATCTATTATTAGACCTTTATATTGTTTCCAGGTTTTAAAAGCCATGTCCTTTTGTTTTCTCTTGAATTCCCCAAGAATCTGAGGAACAATAGAAGAATGTCTTCTTTGTAGAGTGCCTTCATAAAAACCTGTTTTTCTTCCCTGGTTTCAATAGTCCCAACTACTTTAACCACAGTTTTATTTTTTATTTCATTTTTACTATCCTCCTTGCCATTTCATATGTGCATTGAAATGCCAGTGCCCCAACTTGGCAAGATACTTTAAGGGTGTGTGTGACCAATTCTAAGTTTAGCAGAAGGATATGTTCCTAGTTCTTGGATGTCATAAACCTATTAATATAGTTCACTATCATAGTCAGCTTTATAAAACTATCCACTCTCTACTGCTGACTCATACTTAGCTGGTGGTCTCAGACTATCAAATTCATAAAACTAGATATAACATCTAAAATGTCAACTGAAAGAATATAAAACATTTTATAAAAGATCTTGGGATTTTAGAAGACTTGGTCAGAATGTGAAAATTATCCTTAATACCATTGAAATTTTTGCATTAATATTTAAGACCAAGGGTACAAGATAGAGATGATTTCACATAACACATTAACATGGAACTATTTTATGTTCCTATAAACATGTGAAATCACTGCCAAAAAAATTTAATGCCTTTTTCTTTTTAAAACTGGAAAAAGATTAATGACTGATGGTTCACAGCCTCTCCACTCCCTCCTTTTGCCAAAAAAACGTTCTTTCTTGGCAAGGTCATTTCCTTGGCCTCATTAGGAGATTAGTGGATTGGGTAAGAGGAAAAAGGTTTGACTGATCTCTTGGAAAAGCTGGAAAGTTGCACAAGAAAAAAGATCCTAAAGATGAGATTAATTACTGAGAACAGCAAAATCTGTAAGCAGTGACTAGAAGAGCGAGTTTGTGAAAGGTGTAAAGGAAAAGAAACTAGATGAGTACTGTAGTGTAGCAAGGGAGAAAAGGGATTTTTGTGGAATTGTTGCCAATGTCAGGAACATTATGCTCTAAAAGGTTACTTAAAATTTACAGGGTTTTTTTTTCCCGGTTGTTTTTGAACCTCTGAAATAAGTATCTTTATTAATTTTTTTTTATTTTTATTTTTTCCGGTCATGGGGCCTGAACTCTGGGCCTGGGCGCTGTCCCTCAGCTCTTCAGCTCAAGGCTAGCGCTCTACCACTTGAGCCACAGCGCCACTTCCGGCTTTTTTCTTTTTGCTTATGTGGTGCTGAGGAACCGAACACAGGGCCTCATGCATGCAAGGCAAGCGCTCTACCACTGAGCCACCTTCCCAGCCCCTGAAATAAATATCTTTAGATAGAACTTTCAGCTAAGAAATAGCCAGGGAGCCAGGCACTGGTGGCTTACGCCTGTCATTCTAGCTACTCAGGAGGCTGAGATCTGAGGATTGTGATTCAAAGCCAGCCTGGGCAGGAAAGTCTGTAAAACTCTTACCTCCAATAAACCACCAGAAAACCAGAAGTGGCATTGTAGCTCAAGTGGTAGAGCACTAGCCTTGAGCTGAAGAGCTGAGGGACAGCGCTCAGGCTCAGACTTCAAGCCCCACAACCAAGCAAAAAAAAAAAAAAAAAAAAGATATAGCCAGGGTATCTCAACTATGCATAGGTTACAAAATCTTTGTGTTGCATCTGCACAGCTATGGTATTCACCACAAAGCACATGCCCATTGTGTCATTTAGTTAGACAGGATCTGTATTATTTCAGCTTGGATCTTAGTTTTACAGGGGAAATAGTTTGCTAACACTGTCATAGTAAAGGATGGCAGACATATGGCTGAACAACAACAACAAAAAAAAACATCAAGAGCCAGGTCCTTGTGGCTCACGCCTGTAATCCTAGCTACTCAGGAGGCTGAAATCTGAGGATCACCACTCAAAGCCAGCCTGAGCAGGAAAGTTCATAAGACTCTTATCTCCAGTTAGCCACCAGAAAACTGAAAATGGCACTATGGCTTGATGTGGTAGAGCTCTAGCCTTGAGTAAAAAAACTCAGGAACAGTACTTTGGCCCTGAATTCAAGCCTCAGGACTATCCCCTGCCCCCCCCCCCCCCCCAAAAAAGACCCGCACACACACTGAAAAACATAGCCAGGGAAGGGATGACGTGGTTCAAAAAGAAATGTATCCTTTACCTGACATATGTAACTGTAACCCCTCTGTACATCACATTTATGATAAAGATTTTAATTGAAAAATGTTAAAAAAGAAAGGTGTATTATTTCTCATAATTCTGAAAGGTAAAAGGAGATCAAGATGTCAGCAGAATTGATTTCTTCTGAAGCATTTCTGTATACAGACTATTTTTTCCTCTCTTCACTTGATTTTTCTGTTGGTGCCTCTAATTTCTACAAGGACGCCTGTCATGTTGGATAAGGGTCCATTATACCAATTTCATTTAAATTACCTATTTAAAGATCCTGTATCCAAATACAGTCACATTCTGAGGCCCTGAAGGTTAAGATTTTAACATAGGAATTTGATGGAGGGGCACAGTTCAGCCCCATAACACAAGGCAAACTTCCTCTTTGTTCTCATTTTTAAAGCCCCTTGCATTTTATTATTGACCTCTTAAGACTCTTACCCAAGTTCCTGTCATTCATAAACAAGTAGAATATTCTTAACATGTTTATTAAATTATTGTGCAAAATAGTAAATAAACCTGGTTAATGCATATTATTTCCATTCTACTCAAAAGTATTTGGAATCTAGTAGTTTAGTAGTTACCTGAAAATGGAATTATGCATGTTGGACCTTTGGAGATAAGAGGAATACAGACAGGAAAAGAAATAATTTCCTTTGCAGAATGAGGTACCTGGACCATATAAATCCAGAGATTTCTTTTAGTTCTAAAATCCTGCAACTCTAGTTAAAGGACAATGAAAGTACAATTTGCTACCAAATATAATTTTAAAATATTGGGTAAGTATTGTAAATAATGAGCATGAAGAAGCAGATATCAGGTTAGGAACTATGGAATGTTTTCCTAGTATTCAACTTTTTTGGGGGGGGGGGAGGGTCCGGTCGTGGGACCTGAACTCTGGGCATGGGCACTGTCCCTCAGTCTTCAGTTCAAGGCTAGCACTCTACCACTTGAGCACAGCGCCACTTCCTGCTTTTTTTCTTTTTGCTTATGTGGTGCTGGGGAATCGAACCCAGGGCCTCATGCATGCAAAGCAAGCGCTCTACCACTGAGCCATCTTCCCAGCCTCATTTTCCTAGTATTCAAATGGACAATATAAAATACGTTGAAGGAAAGCTTTTCATGTCCAAATGCTAATTTAGAGGCAGGCCTTCAGTGATACAACAATTCAGACTAAGAGTGGTTCACATCCTTAGTTCTGTATTATTTCAACAATCAGCACTTTACTTCGTAGTTGTGCTTCCAAATAGTATATTCAGGAGATTCAGATCCAGAAGATTAAGCCATGTACCTTAGTACCCTGCTGTGCATTTCATAGCTGTGCCTAGTAAATGCAAAAAATTCATTTTATCTCCTATTTCCTTACTATGTTTTATTTTATAGTGTGTTGCAGAAATAGTAACATTTAATTGGCATTAACTGGTTGTCCATTTAGACAGAACAGATAGTAAACTTTTTTAGTATATAGATAAGTGACTGCATTTCTCAGTATTTTACACATGATATTTATTCATATTTCCCTAGCTCATGTGGAAATCTATTCATACACTTTTCAACAAGCCAGGATTACATAGTAGATCTGCCAATCCCTAAAATTAGTTTTTTTTTAAATACCTTGTATAAGTCAGAAAATATGGCTCATCTCTTTGAAGGCTGAAGACAAGCTTATATTTTACTTTTCTTTAAAAAAAAAAGATAAGGACTATCAGGAAAAAGTTGTGAAAATGTCGCAGTAATACTTAGAGGTTGCGTTCTGTGGTGAATTGCACTTTGAAAGCCTTTCATATAGTGCCAAGGCTCATTTCTGACATCAAGTTGAAATCACTTAAGCATGAATAATTTCTAAATGAAACATTTTTGAGGGTGGGAAAGAGCCATATTGGATTTTATCTGGTTATTAAATTCAAAAAGTGTCTTGTACTAAGCAAGTGGATATTGTACCTAGCATTATTAACATATTCTATTTAGAAAAATGACATTGTTACTCATATGAAAACAGATGTTGGTCTTGATAAAGTTAAATGCCTTCACAGGTCTTGAACGTGCACATACGATTATAGAAATTAATTATAGTTCAAACAGGGCTTGATGCCTCTTCTGCGGTAAAGAAAATGTATGGGTAAATCTACCACTCCAGAACAAACCACCCCCAAAACTTCATGGCTTGAAATAAGAGTTGGTAAACTTTTTCCTGCCAAGGGTGAAAGAGTAGATGTGTTTAGACTTTTATGGGCCATACAAGCTCTGTCACAATTGTTCAACTCTTCTTGTGACTCAAAAAGCAGCCATAGACAGCATATAAACGGATGAATGTCACACTCTGTTCCAATAGAACTTTATTATAATAAGGCCCATCCATCCCAGAGTCAATCATTTGTTGTATCTGGGATTATAAAAGTACTTAATCTATGAGCTGGTATTTGTGGCAGAGATCTCAAGGTGGTGACTCACTCTGCTGTCTGTGGTCAAGTGAGTCAACATGTGTACATTCAGTCGATTGGCAGGTTGGCTGGGAAATGACTGGTCCTCACAGGTCCTGATAGTTCAAGGGGCTGCCTCTGTTTGCCTCCACATGGCCTCTCTGATAGTTTAGCTAGGGGTTTCTCACATGGTTGTTTTTTTGTTTTTTGTTTTTTGTTTTCTTTTGGTTGGTCGTGGGACCTGAATTCTGGTCCTGAGTGCTGTCCCTCAGCTCTTCAGCTCAATGGCTAGCACTCTACCACTTGAGCCACAGCACCACTTCTGGCTTTTTCTGCTTATGTGGTACTGAGGAATCGAACCCAGAGCCTCATGCATGCAAGGCAAGTACTCTACCACTGAGCCACCTTCCCAGCCCTCACATGGCTGTTGAGTCGCAGAGAACCTAAGAGGTTCTTTCCTTGATTAGGAAATTACATACTGTCCTTTACATTCAGGGAATGACAAAAATCACAAAGAAATGGACTACTAGAAGTGACACTGTGGCTCAATTGGTAGAGTGCTTAGCCTTGAGTACAAAGAGGATCAGGGACAGTGCCCAGGCCCTGAGTTCAAGCCCTACAACCAAAAGGGAGAAAAAAAAAAGGGAGGAAAAAAAAAACACACACAGGAAATGGACTATATCTTGAGGGGAAGAGCTCCAAGGTTTTTGTGACCATTTTTTAACTTGCTACAGGGAGGAAACTATCAAAACAGAGTGGATCAATTCCTACAAGACTTCCAGAAACTTTCCTACTTTCAAACCCATTAGTACTTTATCTATTCTGGCCATAGTTCTCACTGTAAGTCCCACGGCCACATCGTAAATGAAAAGAAATAATTGCTCAAAATTTCCTGTCAGGTGCTAGTGGCTCACACTGTAATTACAGGCTCACACCTGTAATCCTACCTATTCAGGAGACTAAAATCTAGAGGATTCACTTTGATTCACTTCAGCCTAGTCAGAAAAGTCTGTGAGACTCTGTCTCCAAAATAACCAGCAAAAACATCAGGGCTAGCCAAGCACCGGTGGCTCACGCATGTAATCCTAGCTACTCCGGAGGCTGAGATCTGAGGATCACAGTTCAAAGCCAGCCTGGGCAGGAAAGTCTTGAAACTCTTATCTCCAATGAACCACTCAGAAAACAAGAAGTGGCGCTATGGCTCAAGTGGGAGTGCTAGCCTTGAGCTGAAGAACTGAGGGACAGTACCCAGGCCCAGAGTTCAAGCCCCATAACCAACAAAAAAAATAATCAGGGCTGGAGACATGGCTTAAGTCATAGAGCACCAGCCAAGCAAGTGTAAGACTCTGAGTTTAAACCTCACTACCACCAAAAGCAAACAAAAAAATCCATTCAAGGTATTTTGAAATGATTATGAAAAAGGAGTTATGAAAGTAAAAAAAAAAGAGCCGTGTGCTGGTGGCTCACGCCTGTAATCCTAGGTATTCAGGAGGCTGGGATCTGATGATTGCAATTTGAAGCCAGCCTGGGCAGGAAAATCTGTGAGACTCTTATCTTCAGTTAACCACCAGAAAGCTAGAAGTAGAGCTGTGGCTGCAGTGATAGAGCACTAGCCTAGAGTGAAAGAGCTCAAAGAGAGTACCTAGGGCCTGAATTCAAATCCCACAACTCCCCCCCTCACAAAAAAAAAGAAGAAAGAAAGAAAGGAAAGGAAAAATAGACCTAAACATCCACATTGGAATTATTGTGTGTGTGTGTGTGTGTGTGTGTGTGTGTGCTGGTAATGCGAAGGCTGGCTTCTACCATATGACCCATACCTCCACTTCTGGCATTTTGGTGGTTAATTGGAAACACAAGTCTCTCAGATATATCTGCAATAATCCATCATTAACAATAAAGATGGATCATAATGATAATGAAGAATAATAATGGTTCCATCATTCATTCTACATTATATACTTATTTATGTCATTATTGTTTCATAAAGCCCTATTTTTTCAGTTTTGTAAATCATATTATTGTCAGTTATTTTGGTGACCAAATTGTCTCTAGTTTCACCAGTGAGAGCCTCTGCATGCTGGCTTTCCTGATCTCTTACCATCTTCATCTCTTTGAGTAAATCTTATTTTCTAAGACAAGATGTTTCAGACTCATTTTGTACTTTACCTGCCTCAATTCTGCCATTTCTTTTCATGAGCAATGGTATTTTAAAACCACGATCAGGCGGGATGTGATGGCTTGTATCTGTAATCCTACCTGCTCAGAAAGCAGATAATGGACCAATCACAGAGACCTAAATAAAAAGTTAGTGAGACCCCACATCAACCAATAAGCTGGACATGATGGCACACACCTGTCATCCCAGCTACACAGAACGCCTGAATAGGAGGATTGCAGGTCAAAGCTGACAAAAAATGGTATACCTTGTCTGAAAAATAACTAAAAGCAAAAAAGTCCTGTGGATATAACTCAACTGGTGGGGTAGGCCTGGAGTTCAAATCCTAGTACCACCACATACACACACACACACACACACACACACACACACACACACACACACACACACACACACACACACACACACATACACACACACGCCAAGATTCAAATGTTAAAGAGATTCTCATTGCAACTGGCATATTACTGTTTCCAGGACCTCAGGGTGAACAAAACTAGGAAATATATGTCTTTCTATCTATCTATCTATCCACTTACCTATTTATATCTATTTATCATCCATATATATGGTGACATTTACAACTTTATCTAATTATCTATCTGCCTGTCTACCTGTAAATTTAAAAATGTTGCCCATTGTTAAACACATTTTTTCTCATTTGTGTTTACCTTCTCCAACAATTAGAATTCTGGCAACCATTTCCTTAGTTATATTTACATATTTGCCAACATCTTTGTGGTAACCATTGTTCCCTGGTTCTGCTCCCTGACACATGAACATCCTCCTTACTCCCCCCCCCAACCCCCCCTCCACCACACTCTGATGACTTGTAGTGGCAACCACGCAGCCATACCCCCCTCCTCTGCTCAGGCTACCAACACCACTGTTCAGGCCTCCCCTCTCTGGCTGCCCACACAGACTGGTATTAAATCTTCATATTCTTGATATGTTCTTTCCATTTTATGGATCAAAGCCTATATGATACATATTTGTGGAACTGCAGCAAGAAATCACATAATAGGTGCTCAAGTGGTAGAGCGTCTACCTAGCAAATTCAAGGCCCTGAGTTCAAACACCAGTACTGCCCAAGGGGGATATATGGAATTATTTACACAACTACTTGAAGATATATATGTATTTTTTTTTGGGGGGGGGTCCGGTCGTGGGGCCTGAACTCTGGGCCTGGGCGCTGTCCCTCAGCTCTTCAGCTCAAAGCTAGCATTCTACCACTTGAGCCACAGCGCCACTTCCAGCTTTTTTCTTTTTGCTTATGTGGTGCTGAGGTGACTATGAAGGAGTATTACATAATTTTGTTGTTGTTTTTGTCAGTCGTGGGGCTTGAACTCTTGGCGTAGGCACTGTCCCTGAGCTCTTCAATTCAAAGCAAGTGCTCTACCTCTTGAGCCACAGTTCCACTTCCAATTTTCTGGTGGTTTATTGGAGATAAGAGTCTCCCAGATTTTCCTGTCTGGGCAGGCTTTGAACCGCAATCCTCAGATCTCAGCCTCTTGAGTAGCTAGGATTATAGGCAAGAGCCACTGGTGCCCTGCTCAGTATTATGCAACTTTTAACATATCAAAAATCATTCCAAAATATTGTTGTTTTTTTTCTAAAAGCTGGACATCTGTATGTAGGATTTGTTTTTTTGTTTTTGTTTTCATGGGGTTTGGACTCAGGACCTGGGTTCTCTCCCTGAACTGCTTTTGCTCAAGGTTAGCACTCTACCACCTGAGCCATGCATTTTGCTGGTTATTTTGGAGATTTAGTCTTACAGTCTTTTGTACCTAGGCTGGCTTTGAACTGTGATCCTCTAGGTCTCAGCCTCCTGAGTAGCTAAGTATGAACTACTAGTGCCTGGCTTCTTTTAAAATTCATTAATTCATTCAACAACAAAATTAAGCAGTTTTGAAGTTTTGGGAACTGTAATTTGTGAGCATAAAGAAGGTTTCCCATGTAATTTATAACTAAGTGACAGATACTGATGAAATATCATAGCCATAAATGTAATTTTTTTTGTACTTACCAAAATAGAACCTTTACTGTGCTTCATGACCAGATCTTGTTGAGCTGAGAGTTAAAGAGTAAGTAGGATAAGCAATATATTATTGGGTGCATGGGAGACTAATGGGGTTTAAAAGAGGGAATATTGTAAACATATGTTAAACATAGGTGTCTGTGGCTAGAGCCAGGGCAACAAACACAAATGTGCTTTAAACAGTATTAAGGACTTTGGCCTTTCTTTTTATCTACAATGGCATATTAGTTTGCAGAAGCATTAGCTAGGAGTCTTGCTATCACAAGTAATGCAAAACCCAGTCTATGCTACCTTAAACAAACAAGAATTATTGGCATGCATAATGGTGATATATATATATCCCCCCGCTTTGAGCAGTTTTACCCATAGGATATGATATTTTCATGCCTCAGTTCTGCACCCTGAGATTCCTTGACTCTGCCCTCATCCTTGTGTCAGTTTAATTTTCAGTCTGGCTCCTATAATGGCGGCAAGAGCTAGTCACTTTTCCTGATTAGATTGACTTAAATCATATCCTTACAATGAACCAATTCCTTTGGAAGTGAAGTAAACCAATAAAGCATTCAATAATTAGCAGTTTAATGCTCTGAGCAAGTGGATTTTAGTCCAGTTGGGAGATAGTATAGAATATTATTAGGAATTACCTCAGCTGAGAGGAGTTGGGTATTTTTCCTGTAATTCCCAATTTTCATTCACTGAAAGTTGACTCCACGGGCATTAATTTGCATTCACATCTAACCTGTCCATTACCCTCTAGCAGAAAATGGCAGGGGCTTATGACACATTGTTAGATCAGGAGTATGGAAGTGGTGCCAACAATCCTTGTTGCAGGTAAGACCCTACTCTGATGAGATCACAGATTGACAATGACCTTTGGTCAGTGTCTAATTAGCAATAACTCCTATAAGGATTGTTGGTATTTCTTTTAATTTTTTGTACTTTTTTATTGTAAGCATACTGTACAGAGGGGTTACAGTTACATAAGCAAGGTGATGAGTACATTTCCTATCAAGCATTGTTGCATTTCTTTTAATTTTTGTTTTGTTTTGTTTTTTTTTGGGCCCAGTCGTGGGGCCTGAACTCTGGGCCTGGGCGCTGTCCCTCAGCTCTTCAGCTCAAGGCTAGCACTCTACCACTTGAGCCACAGCGCCACTTCTGGCTTTTTTCTTTTTGCTTATGTGGTGCTGAGGAATGGAACCCAGGGCCTCATGCATGCAAGGCAAGCCCTCTACCACTGAGACACCTTCCCAGCCCCTCTTTTAATTTTTAAAAATTATCTTCAAGGGCTGGGAAGGTGGCTCAGTGGTAGAGTGCTTGCCTCCCATGCATGAGGCCCTGGGTTTGATTCCTCAGCACCATATAAACAGAAAAAACCAGAAGTGACGCTGTGGCTCAAGTGGTAGAGTGGTAGCCTTGAGCTGAACAGCCAAGGGACGGTGCCCAGGCCCAGAGTTCAAGCCCCACACCTGACAAAAAAGAAAAAAGATTATTTTAGATAGATTTTGATTTTAAGAGGTCATCTGTCTGCATCATTTTTTCCCCAGTAATCTACCCTTATACCTAAGAAAGAAGAGATGTGTATGGAAAGGTAAAATTGATGATATGGTTGTTGAAATGAGAGTTGTTGTATAAATATGTATAAATACATATGTTGTATAAATACAACATATTTTATACTATACCTAGGGAATTATATTCTGTTATTGTTGTTTGTGATAGTGGTTAAATAAAATATAACATGAGTCTATGGTATGGACACATAAAAGTATAATGTTTATTTCTCTAGATACAATTTTTCCTTTTTTTTTTTGTCGGTCGTGGGGCTTGAACTCTGGGCCTGGACACTGTCCCTTAGCTCTATCAGCTCAAGGTAAGCACTCTACCATTTGAGCTACAGCACCACTCTCAGTTTTCTGGTGGTTTATTGGAGATAAGAGTCTCATGGACTTTTCTGCCTGGGGTGGCTTTGAACTGAGATCCTCAGATCTCAGCCTCCTGAGTAGCTAGGATTACAGGTGTGAGCCACCAGCACCCAGCTTTAATTTTTCCTTTAACCTAAGACATCCTCCCTTCTCATTTCTGTCTAACCCAAGCTATTCCCAGTTTTGAACAACACATTAAAAAATCTTTACATATGGGAACTTTTGGTCTTGGCCATTAGTTTAAGTTTTGCTTTTAAAATTTTTTCATCATACCTTCTTACTCACCTGTCCTTTTATAAATGCTTGTTGAGTATATGCCATGACCCATACTAAAGATACAGCCATGTCTGGGCACCCATGGTTCATGCCTGTGATCCTTAGCTACTCAGGAGGCTGAGATCTGAGGATCCCGGTTCAAAGCCACTCCAGACAGGAAAGTTCATGAGACTCTTACCTCCAATAAACCACCAGAAAACCCGAATTAGCGCTGTGGCTCAAGCGGTAGAGTGTTTGCCTTGAGCTGAAGAGCACAAAGATAGCGTCCAGGCCCAGAGTTGAAGCCCCATGACCAACAACAACAAAAAAACAAACAAACAAACAAACAAAAAAGATACAGCCATGGCTAAGGCAGCAAGATTTCTGCTCTCAGAGAGCTCTAATTCTACAGTATATGATATTGTATTTCTGAAGATTAGATAGATTGGCATAGAAGAAGGAAAGGAGGAAGGAAAAAAAGGAGGAAAGGAAGGGAGGGAGAGAGAAGGAAAGAAAAAGGGAGGAAAGGAAGAAGAGGCTGAAATAATTTATGGTGATTACAGTGGCACAACATCAATATTGGTTCCTGCTACTCCAGTCCTCAGAATGCACAGCCTGTTTAGCTTTTCTTTTAATTCTTTGTGCTAAGCCATATCCTTGAGCACATTCCCTGCTTCCTTTAAGGCAACCAGAGAGAATGTCTTTTGCTTATGCAGAAACAGAAAAGAAACTACTGCAAAGGACACTTGAAGGACAATGTGAAGTTGCAAGGGTATGGTGATGTGGGAGAGTATAGATTTTCCTTTCCTGGGTGAGAAGATTCTGTTTTCCTAAGCATGCTGTATCTAGAGACTCAAGTCATGTGTCTACCCAGGCTGGACTCAAGTCATGTGTCTACCCAGGCTGGAGATTTGTAAGATCAATAGAAAAAAATGTCAGATGGTTAGCTCAAGTTGTTTTTTTTATAGCCTAAGATAAATAAGTACAAGTAAAAGACCACTGGCTCATCAGAATGCAGAAAGAAAACAGAAACAGCTAAGGCAAGCCTGTGATCAGAGAGGGTTAGCAGCCACTTATCTCCCCTAAGATAAAGCCAGTGGAAAAAAGCAAAAGCGTCTGGAAACTTCAGAAAGATAAGAAGGGATCCCAAAAAAAGCCTTACTAAGCACTTCCAACTGGCCCTTCCTTGCCCAATAAAGACTTTGTTTAGTCCCTACTTTAGAGCCCAACTTCTGAAGTTAATGGAAGCCCAGAATGATTTTATCTCTTTCCACTCAAGATGTTGCTTGCCATTGCTCCCAGAACGTGATGAACATTCTTCATTTAGGAGCTTCCTTTGTCTTGAAAGGACTCCCTGGTAACAGTTGACAGGAGGGCCACATAGGTAAAGTGAAGCTCTGTTAGTGATGCAGAGTGGAGCACTGAATGCTGGGAGGTGTTACAGAAGCAGGCCCTTTGGTCTATTTTTCTTTCTTTCTTTCTTCCTTCCTTCCTTCCTTCCTTCCTTCCTTCCTTCCTTCCTTCCTTTCTTTCTTTCTTTCTTTCTTTCTTTCTTTCTTTCTTTCTTTCTTTCTCCTTCCTTCTTTCTTTCCTTCCTTCCTTCCTTCCTTTCTTCTTTTTCTTTTTCCAGTCGTAGGGCTCAAACTCAGGGCCTGGGCTCTGTCCCTAAGCTCTTTTGCTTAAGTCTAGTGGCTCTACCACTTTGAGTCACAGCTCCACCCTCACTACCATTTTCTGGGGATTAATTGGAAATGAGAGTCTCATGGACTTTCCTGCCCAGGATGGGTTAGAATCATAATCCTCCTCAGACCTCAGCCACTTAAGTAGCTAGGAATACAGGTGTTAGCCACAGCGCCCAGCTTCTTTAGTCTATTTTTGAGGCTTGTTGTGAGTGGTTTCCTGAATTTCAGCTCTGAGCCTAGCTCTCCTACCCTCTTGGAGAGTCTGTGATAACTAAATAGGTTTTCATAACTTTTATTTTATTTTTTGTCAGTCATGGGCTTGAACTCTGGGCCTGGGCATTGTCCCTTAGCTCTTCAGCTCAAGGCTAGCACTCTACCACTTGAGCCACACTGCCACTTCCTGTTTTCTCAGTGCTTTATTGGAGATAAGAGTCTCATGGACTTTCCTGCCCAGGCAAGCTTTGAATCGTGATCCTCAAATCTCAGCCTCCTGAGTAGCTAGGATTACAGGCGTGAGCCACTGGCACCCGGCAACATTTTTTTTTTTTTAACCAATCACTTTGCTTCTGGTACTTTGAACCAAAATTCCTAGTTCTAATGAAACAATCCATAAATGTTGGTATGTTGATGTATAAATGAATGCACAGATGAAGGACAGCTCTGTGAGCCACATATTATATTCTTCTTTCAATAGTCATTTTTGCATTCCTGTAAAGAAATTCCTGAGGCAATTTAACTTATAAAGAGAAAAGATTGGTGAGCTCACAGTGTAGTCTAAGATCAGGTATCTTACTGGTCTGGGTCTCTGGAGATATTGGAATAGCATGGCAGGATTTCAGAACAAGAAGACAAGACCACATCCCACAACCCCCATCAAAGTCATGTCCCCAGTGATCTAAGGACCTTCTTCAAGGACATACCTTCTAATGGTTTCACTACCTTCAAATAGCACCACCCTGGGGACCAAGCTTTAATATACAGGCCTTTGAAGGACAACTCATTGAAACTGCAGCACTATTGCACTATTAGATGAAAAAATAGACCTTTTTTTTTGTGGGTGTCCGGTCATGGGGCCTGAACTCTGGGCCTGAGCGCTGTCCCTCAGCTCTTCAGCTCAAGGCTAGCGCTCTACCACTTGAGCCACAGCGCCAATTCCAGCTTTTTTTTTCTGCTTATGTGGTGGTGAGGAATCGAACCTAGGGCCTCATGCATGCAAGGCAAGCGCACTACCACTGAGCCACCTTCCCAGCCCCATAGACCTATTTTTTTATTAATTAACGCTTTTTATATTAATAATTAAAGCTGTATGGGAGTGGCTCCCACCTATAATCCTAGCTAAGATCCAGAGGATCACAGTTTGAAACCAGCTGGGAAGAGAAGTTCCCAAGATCCCTTCTTAACTTATAGCAGGGCATGGTTACATTCACCTATCATCTCAGCTTTGTGAGAGGCTAAGATTGGGAGAATTGTGGTCCCAGACCAGGCCAGGCTGAAAAGTCCTAGAGGTTTCATCTCAATGGAAAAAAACTTTAAGTGGTAGATGAGCCTGTCATCCCATCTATGGAGAAATCTAAAACAGGCGAATCATGATCTAGGCATGAACTAGCGCAGGAAAGTAGCTAGAGCTATCACTCAGTGCTAGATTACCTGTCTAGCAAGCATGAGGCCCTGCATTCTAACTTTAGTTAGAATCAAAACTATTAATAAATAATGATTAATATAATAAGATCATGCAGCTAATAAATCCTACCTAGAGCAAGAATTAATTTATCTTTTTGCTTAAATCTCTGAAGTTCATGCTTGTGTTATGATGTCATTTGCAACATGGTTTCAGAAATCCTCTTGTGGCAAATAGAGCAGATTGGCTGGCTCAGAATTCATTCCAGTCTTCTTCTAGTGTATCTTCTCCAGATGAGGCTAAGAAGCTGCAAGTTACATTCCCAGAGGCACTTGCAACAGGAAATATGACTTAGGCTCTACTATCTGATGTACTTGTGTGTGTGTGCAACTTGAACATAGAACTGCCTTGAAAAGAGAGGAAAACAGTAATCTGGCAGCCAGAGAAAGTCTGTGCCATTGTCCTTCAGGGTGAACAAAGATAGAGAGCAGGTCAGGGATGATGCGGGAAGGAGGCTGGCAGGGTAGGAAGGCAATGGGAGAGATCCAGCGCACCAAGGAGAAAATTAATTAATTAATTAACCTGCCAGTGCAGCAGCAACCATGAAATTTGCAGGTGGAAAAATTTTTTGTGCTACTATTTTTTTTCTCATGGTGTTAAGAACTGAACTCAAGTTTTGCCCTATTTAGGCAAGGGCTCTATCACGTGAGCCATGCCTCCAGCCCCTTTTTGCAATGGCTGTTTTTTAAAATTGTTATTATCGAGTTGATGTACAGAGGGGTTACAGTTAAGTCTTTTTTTGGACAATGATCACCCCTTCCCTTGCTCTCTCCCAGGTTTTCCCTCCCATCTCCATCCACAAGTTGTGTGGTTCATATTCAACACAATGAGTACCACTGCTATATTTGTCCAGCCTTTGTCCCTCAGTTTTTGTGTCCCCTCTTTATCCTGCTAAAGACAGAAAAATGAACAAATAAGACAAAAAGAAAGCAAGAACAACCATAAAGAAAAAAACCTCTTGTTTCCATTTTGCACAGCTTATTGTAAAGGTAGAGTTTTGGTGGGTAGCAGTGACTCACGTCTGTAATCCTAGCTACTCAGGAGGCTGAGATCTGAGGATCATAGTTCAAGCCAGTTGGGGCAGGAAACTCCATGAGACTCTTATCTCCAATAAACTACTCAGAAAAAGCTGGAAGTGGCACTGTGGCTTAAATGGTAGAGCACTAGCCTTAAGCACAAAGAGGCTCAGGGACAATGCCCAGGCTCAGAGTTTAAGCTCCAGGACTGGCAAGCAATACATAAATACATAAAGGTAAAGTCTTGCTTTATGCCAGCACCAGCCTAGACTGTTTCCTTGTGCTTGGCCACTGTATAGAGACATTGTGCCTTTTCCCCTGTAGTTGGGATAACAGGATAACACCACCATGCCCAGCTACTGTTGCTTTATTTATTTGTTTTTTTTAATGTTCACAGGTTGAGCTTATTCATCCTTTTTTAAAAGATGGTCAGTAAAAATCTCAAGTGATATGGGGAAATTTTACTTAATTTAATAGAGAAGGAAACCCTACATACACACACACACACACACACACACACACACACACCTACATACACACACACACACACACACACACACAGAGTACATAAAATGGAAGGTACGTTAGAGATCTTGCCTAAGAGTCATTTCATAGGTGAGGAAATGTATTAAAAAAAAATGAATTGTTCCAAGATCACATATCCACACCAATTGTAAGACCAGAAGCTACAGACAAAGCAAAGGATGCTGAGTTCAGGGCTTCTTTCTCCAATGGCAGCTTCAAACCCATGCTGAATATGAGTTAGACTCCTTTCAGAGTGCCTGCCTGTGCTGTAGCTGCAGGCTGAGCTGCTGTATCATACCGCCTCAGTTTTATTATTCTCTTCATCCCAGGCATTTACCTGAGAGGCCACATTCCAAAGACACTGCCTAAAAATAACTAAAAGACACACTGGAAGAAATTAGCACCATTTTTTTTTTTACATTTACAGTGTGTGATCTAAAATTGGGTGGCAAAGCCATGCTTACAGCACAGCGAAAACTCCCCTGGGATATTGGGTTCCATTTTAAAAACACCTCAGTATAGGAAGCGAGGGGGGGGATGAGGGAGCAGCAGCCTGTGACACACTTCCATCAGGGCGAAATGTTATTCCAGTGATTCGCAGCAAGAGGCTGACAAACACTTTTGAGTCGATATAAAGGTTCTGTCATCAGGATAAAATGAGAATTGCGGTGGGTGGTCCCATTCTAGCCTCATGCCTTCTTCTACTTCTGTCCTGGCTTAGGTAGTTGCCCTGGAAACAGTGGGATCGCAAACAAAACCATTTGGAGCAACTTTTTTTTTTTTAAAGCCTTATGCATGAAGGCCTCCTTCATATTTGCTACAGCCCTTTCCCAAAGCTGTCTCTCCCAGAGAGCATGCGCTCCTTGGACTACCTGGAAAGCTGGTTCATTTTTGCATGTCTTTGGCAAGGTCCACTTGGATGGATGGCCAGAGTTTTGGCAGAGAGCAAGGAAAGGGGGCTTTACTGATCGTTAGTTAGCTTTGGATCCCCACACAGATGGTTCTGATCTTCTCCTCCTACCCCCCCCCCCACCTAGGAATTTTTCTAAAATGACACCCAAGTTTTTCTTGGCAGAAGTTGTAATTCCTGGCAAACAGTTCACTGCAGCTCTAATTATGATGACAGCTTTAATGGAGAAGATAATCATATTAAATGGTTCTTATTCAGTTCCCTGTGATGAATTAGTGATTATCATGAAATGTGTTAAACAGCCAAAAGTGAAAGGAAAGGATAAATGTACTGCGCTAACAAGTTGAGGTTTGAAGGATTCCAAAACTGGGTAGGAGA
Source organism: Dipodomys merriami (assembly GCF_024711535.1). Classification (NCBI taxonomy): domain Eukaryota; kingdom Metazoa; phylum Chordata; class Mammalia; order Rodentia; family Heteromyidae; genus Dipodomys; species Dipodomys merriami. The sequence goes on along the minus strand of NW_027206046.1, from coordinate 8,930,246 downwards.
ATAGGACAAAATGACCTTCAAAGAGAAGATGGGGGTTCCCATCTTCTTATCATTTATCTTATTCTTATCTTATCTCTTATCATTTATTTAACAATTAATAAACCTCATCTTCTTCCTGTGTGTATTGTAGGAAAAATTATCCCAACACTTGTAAAAATAATAAAGAAGACTTGATGCAAGGTTATTGCAGTAGGGTTGAACTCTTATCACAGAGAAGAATGAGATTCAGTTCTCATGAGGACAAGTGGGGATTTGAACCCAGTGTGCAGAGTGGCTGAGGGGATATATCAAGAGTAAGGGGAGGGGGCTGGGAAGGTGGCTCAGTGGTAGAGCGCTTGCCTTGCATGCATGAAGCCCTGGGTTCGATTCCTCAGTACCACATAAGCAAAAAGAAAAAAGCCGGAAGTGGCTCTGTGGCTCAAGTGGTAGAGCGCTAGCCTTGAGATGAAGAGCTGAGGGACAGCGCCCAGGCCGAGAGTTCAGGCCCCACGACCGACAGAAAAAAAAAATCAGCCTTGTTCACTTAGTTACATAGTATGTGAGAAAGCAAGTGTTCATTCTCTCATATTTAGTTAGCAGTACCTTTACTTAGATACTTCAAATACAGTGCTGACCTCTCCACAAAGATCCAGCCATAAGAAGTTTACCAAATTAAAATATTTATGTACAATTGGTTATGCTTTCATTTTATGTGAACATATCTGTTACTCATTCATCTCTACATGACAATATATATAGTTACTGTGTGTACTAAATGTGTGTGTGTTCTTGTGGTCTTCCATGGGGAAGCATTTACTAATGTTTTCCTTGCCTTGCTGGATGATGAAAAAGTATCCTGGAATTTAAGTCCTCCTACACCTTCTTGCCTCTTAAACCCTAGATCTGCTCTCACCTAATGAAAGATTTTCCAGCATCTCTACATTTACCCATTCAACCATCCCATAAGCATGTAAACACATTCAATAGAGATAGATGATAGACAGATAAGATAGGTAGATGATATATGTGGATAAGATAGATGATATGGATGGATAAGGAAGGGTATTTTGTGTTAAGTGGTCAATTGTCTCTGTCACACACATATACATATATACATATATATGATAGAGAATATATAAATAACAAGCTGGGTGCTGGTGGCTCACGTCTGGAATCCTAGCTACTCAGGAGGCTGAGATCCCAGAATCACGGTTCAAAGCCAGCCTGGGCAAGAAAGTCTGTGAGACTCTTATCTCTAATCAACCATCAGAAAACCAGAAGTGGCGCTGTGGCTCAAGTGGTAAAGCACTCACCTTGAGCCAAAGAGCTCAGGGACAGCGCCCAGGCTGAGTTCAAGCCCTACGACCAACTAAATAAATAATAAAGAGCTACAATGATAGGTCAATTCTATTTTGAGGTAAATATGTCCTCCCTAGAGCCTATGTCCCCTCGAAGTATCCCTTCAAGTCTCCTTCTATCACCATTTCTAAAATGAGTTGCCAATATTCAACGTCTTCACTCACTTCTTCATAGTTTTGTTTCAGTCTTCTCCAGTCATGTCATTCTTCCCTTTAATTGCACCGAAGCCATTTTTTCTGACGATGCCCAGTGGGTCCTTATCACTAAATCCTCTGCACAATTACCATTCTTCATCAACTCGCCTTTCAATAGTCTCAGTCAACCACTTGGTTCTGGGTCTATTTACTGTGTGCTTTCCTGCTTCATCTCTAGGCTTCTCTGCAGTCTGCTGCTTTTATCCTCTTACGGTAAATTTCTGAAAGTATTTAAACTTAACTTCTTTAATACACCCACTACTTTGTAGGAGATCTTATCCAGTCCCATAGTTTTAACCCATGTCTCTGTCAATAACTCCTGGATCTGTGTTCTCCAGCCTTGACATTTCCCTGAGCTCCAGACTTAGCAAGTCCTGCCACCTACTTGACATTTCCATTAGATTGTCTAATAAGCATTTCAAATTGAACATTTTCAAAATAGACCTTGATCTTATCTCCTAAACCCATTTCTCCCTTGATTTTCTCCACGGTAGAAATTGACTTTATCATTTAGGCAGATGCTCATTCTTGACCAATTGTGAGAGTCCCTGCCTGACCTGATTACTTCTATTGGTGATGACCAGGACACAAATGACCTCAGTATTCCTTCATAGTACCTTGGCTTCCAGGATTAGATATGAAATGGTAAATCCAAAGTGCCTAAACAAGATGAGTGACAAAAACTAAGTTTCTATTTCTCATTTAGATACTCCAGAGTTATGACAAAATGGTTCTTGTTCTCAAGAAGAGTGAGCCATGAACCGTTCCAAGAGTCAGTTTCCTAGAGATGGGAACCCGTGGTGGAATAACCAAGGCTAGGTCCTCCCTGGGGCCTAATGTTTCCTAGCTCAAGGTTCAGAGACATTGATGCAGACTGATCTGGGTCTGGTATTTTAGGGGAAGATTGGTGGAATTAAGTAAAACTTGTTTAGAAGGCTGAATTTGCATCTGAGAACCAAGAAAAAATCGCCTTGTATTTTGAGAATGTCAGTTCTTATAAAAAGCCAAGGAGAAGATAAAGAATTGTCTGATGAGCTGAAGAGTTGATACATATGTTTAATGAATTTGGGTAGGCACTTACTCTAGGACTATAAATTCATAAAGCTTTATGTAGCAGCTGTCTTGCCCGGACAGTCAGTCTAGGAATGCCTGTATTTTCTTGGATATGTACTTCTCAGGGCTGGCCTGCAGGTGGTGGTGTAGTCCACAGAGGACTGTACAGAGAGGGGACTGATGGGATGTTATATATTGGATTTTATGCAAGTGTATCTATCTTGCCTTCTTGATCCAGGATATGATTCATTCAGCATGAGAAGATGAGATGGCACTATACAAGCAAAATGATGACATAATCAGCCAGACTGCCCTTCTCTCATTGATCTCCAAACACTTGGACTGGTCACCTGCAGTATCTTCAATGTCTTCTAAGTCCAGGTAGGTGACAAGAAAACAAACAAAACAACAACAACAACAACAACTCCCTGCCAGAACCACTCCAATGTCCTTCTCGTTTAAGAATGTTAGTGTCCATAAAGAAAGGGAATCTAGGGCTGGGAAGGTGGCTCAGTGGTAGAGCGCTTGCCTTGCATGCGTGAGGCCCTGGGTTCGATTCCCCAGCACCACATAAACAAAAAGAAAAATAAGCCGGAAGTGGGGCTATGGCTCAAGTGGTAGAATGCTAGCCTTGAGCTGAAGAGCTGAGGGACAGCGCCCAGGCCCAGAGTTCAGGCCCCACGACCGGACCCAAAAAAAAAAGGGAATCTATAGGTTACATGGTCAATTCTGTTATCTGGTTCTCAGTCTCAATTCCCAAGAACTCCACCTCTGCCAAAATTTAAGAATAGAACTGCTGAGCATACCTGGCTTGCATGAAACCTAATGTATTTGAAATGGGATCATAAATGCATACACTCTGTATTCAGACACGTGAGAAAGGTGAAGCTTCTTAAGTTCTTCCATAAACTTACTTTCTCATTCGTAGGGCATTAGGAAGAAAGAACTCTAAATTTGATCCCATTCAGTTTAACCTAGTTCTGTTTCTTTAGATAAATGATACCTTTTACATTTCCCCTTCATCTCCTTGTTCTCTTTCAAGTTAGTGTCTGTGCGTGTTGGCATCTATAAGAGTTTAGACGGCACATGGCAGTGGAGGTGGTTTTACCTGGGTCCTCACAGGTCAGTGGTAGAGTGGTTAGATTTTTCAGTTCCTTGGTGTGGTAACCACTGAAATACCAATTTGACCTTTTGAGGAATCATCACTGGAATTGGTGGTTCCAGTCATCTCAGCTTACCTCTTTGTTATGTGTAGAGCCTTCGAATGCATCTCTGTGCTCTCAAAACCTCTGTGTCTCCTCTGAACACACAGGACTTGCTGGCTCACCTGCGTAACACCCAGTCATGTGGGCCCAGGAGTGATGGCTCAAACTCATCTGTCAATCCTCCTCCCACTACCACCTCTTCACCATCACTTCTTGCCAAGAATCTGGCCTCTGGCCTTCTTGCTTCTTCTTTGTCTTACTTCTTCCATGATCCCTTGGAATTGGGTGGGGCAGTCTTTAGGCAATTCATTCACTTATGAATTATCTGTTTGTTAGCAAGAGCAAGGAGCTTCATGACCTAGCTTTCACAGACAGGAAGGATATCTACCCAGCTCTAAGGGAAACAAAAATTATGATTTGTGTTCCCTCTTCGTTCTTGATAAATGTGAATTCAGAAAAATTCTCTGGCTAGACACTGGTGGCTTACACCTGTAATCCTAGCTAATCAGGAGACTGAGATCTGAGGATTGCGGTTCAAAGCTAGCTGGGGCAAGAAAGTCGGTGACACTCTTATCTCTAATTAAACACCAAAAAGTTGGAAGTGGAGCTGTTGCTGAAGTAGCAAACCACTAGCCTTGAGCACAAAAGTTTAGGGACAGTGCCCAGACCCTGAGTCCAAGCCCCAGGACTGGTGCATGTGTGTGTGTGCACATGCACACCACAAAAGACAGGCAGAGAGAGAGAGAGAGAGAGAGAGAGAGAGAGAGAGAGAGAGAGAGAGAGAGAGAGAGAGAGAGAGAGAAAGAGAGAGAGAGAGGAAGAAAGAAAGAAAGAAAGAAAGAAAAAAAAAAGAAAGAAAGGAAGGAAGGAAGAAAGGAAGGTAGGAAAGAAAGAAAGAAAGGGAGAAAGGAAGGAAAGAAGGAAGGAAGGAAGGAAAGAAAGAAAGAAAGAAAGAAAAGAAAGAGACAGAAGAAAGAATTAAAATAAAATCCTTTTGGACAATCTCTAAGTCTTGCTGTGGTAGCATTGCAAAATATAATCAAAGCACAAAGGTTAGAATTTACTTCCTTGTTCTAGAACTATACTGTCCACTATGATGGCCACTAGCTATTTAACTTTAAATTTCAAATAATTAAAGTTAAACAAAAATTTAAAACTCAGATCCTCAGTCATACTAGCCACAATGTAAGTTGTTGGGAGCCATGTGTGTCTAGAAACCATGATATTGGCTGACAAAGACATAGAACATTAGCATCGTCATGGAAAGTCTGTGAACAGCTGCTCCAGAGGGTATCTCTCTACCCCTTCTTCCTCCCTTGAAGCACTAAAACATTTTACTAAATGGGTGTAAGAAAAAGTCTTACAAGATATGGCACTACATCTGCAAAGTCTTTGAAGCCATTATTGGCAATGGTTCTTGCTCTGGACTCCCAAGAAGCTAGGCTAGTCACTAAGCCCCACCCACGTCCCCAAGCACCAGTGCTCTTCTCTGTTTCTCCTAAGAGTTAGATACATAAATGGTGGGACCCAGTGAGAAAGCAAAATTTCGCTCAAGGATTAGCACCTGAACCCCAGCACAGAACCTTCTGAATGTGGGGTCTGGTATGACTGCACGGGGTCTCACACTTAGGAAGCTGGCCTTCTTCTAAGAGAATCACACCCTAAAGAGAAGTCAGGGCAGTTCTGTGGGCTTACTGGGGAATTTACTCACGAGCAGTAGTGCCAGAGCCCACAGCTGCACTGGTGTAGGCCAGGCTCAGATGTTAATTCAGACAGCTGTTCAGGGGAATGCCTGTGGCTAGAAGGAGCAGCCCAGCCAAAAAAAGAAGTGGCAGGAAATAAGGGTCCCAACATGTACTGGGAAGCCCACTGCCGGAAGGTCTGGGCATGTCAGCTGCTTCCAGTTGCATATGTTTCCATCATAGCTAGGGAAGGCTGAGAACTATCACAGACATCATTTTAGACATGGTTGGGGGCTGGGAAGGTGGCTCAGTGGTAGAGTGCTTGCCTTTCATGCATGAGGCCCTGGGTTCAATTCCTTAACACCACATAAGCAGAAAAAGCTGGAAGTGGTGCTGTGGCTCAAGTGGTAGGCCACTGGCCTTGAACTGAAGAGCTGAGGGACAGTGCCCAGGCCCACAGTTCAGGTCTCACGACCAGCAAAAAAAAAAAAAAAAAAAGGAAGAAAGAAAGAAATGGTTGGAAGGCAGGGAAAAGGCCGAAACTTCAGCACTGAGAACCAGCATTCTCACCTGGATTCTAGATGTGAGTCCAATCAACTTCAAAGAAAGTAGAGATGAAGAAATAAAATAATCGAAGTTAAAAAATGTTAAGTAGAATATTCAGTAACCAAAATACATTAGTATCACCATATTGAACATGGACAAAAAATTAGAGATTCTCAGAATCTTTTTGAGAAGACATACTTTTGCTCTGTTGCACCAGCTGACACCGAGCTTCCTGGTAGCTGGTTCTACTGCTCGGTGCTACATCTCTCTCCCACTACTCTCTCTCTCAGGAGGCTTTGATCTGAGGATCGCGGTTCAAAGCCTGCTTGGGCAGGAAAAGTCTGTGAGATGCATAACTCCAATTAACCTCCAGAAAACCAGAAATGGCACTGTGGCTGAAGAAGAGCTGAGGGACAGCGCCCAGGCCCAGAGTTCAAGCCCCATGACCCACAAAAAAAAAAAAAAGAATTAAAAAAAATTTTGATTCATCACTAACTTAAGAAACACATCTAAAAACAAGTATAATTCAGAGAGGTAATAACATAAATAGATATATAAAATGTACTAAAAATAATTTTAACTAAACATATTGCAATATCATCAGTTTTTTATTTAAGATAAAAATATGTGATAAAGAGGGTCATTAGGGCTGGGAAGGTGGCTCAGTGGTAGAGCGCTTGCCTTGCATGCATGAGGCCCTGAGTTCGATTCCCCAGCACCACATAAGCAAAAAGAAAAAAAGCTGGAATTGGCGCTGTGGTTCAAGTGGTAGAGCGCTAGCCTTGAGCTGAAGAGCTGAGGGACAGCACCCAGGCCCAGAGTTCAGGCCCCATGACCGGACCAAAAAAAAAAAAAAAAAGAGGGTCATTATATGACACAAAGATAAGAATAATTCACATTGAAGAAATAGTCATTTGGAACTCTATGTGTATGTAATACATTGTCAAAAATACAAAGAGAAAATATTAAATTTTGAACTATACTTTTGATACATATAGATCATATGCCTCAAATTATAGAAAACATATCTGCCTGGTACACATGAAATGCATACAAAATCTGACTATGAGATGTTAAAAACAAATACCAAGTAAATACCACTGACCTACAATCACATAAGACAGATTCCATGATTTCACAATACAATTAAGAATCAATATAAGGATCAATATAATAGTTACACTATTACATTCATTTTAGGTATTTCTAAATAACTTGTTAAGAGGAAAAAAATGAATGGAAATTACTAAAGGTGTTATGCACATATGGAAATATCACAGTGAAACCCAGCTGTACAAGTAACATATGATAATAAAAGAAGAGGAGGGGCTAGGAAGGTGGTTCAGTGGTAGAGCGCTTGCCTTGCATGCATGAGGCCCTGGGTTTGATTCCCCAGCACCACATAAGCAAAAAGAAAAAAAAGCCGGAAGTGGGGCTATGGCTCAAGTGGTAGAGCGCTAGCCTTGAGCTGAAGAGCTGAGGGACAGCGCCCAGGCCCAGAGTTCAGGCCCCCCGACCGGACCCAAAAAATAAAAATAATAAATAAATAAAAATAAAAGAAGAGGAAAAAAGAAAGAAATTACCACATATTTTAAGTCAGCTCAGAAAACTGAAAACACTAGTATGGAGATGTATAAACTACATAGCTTCAAATTTTTTCTTCCTTTAGAAGGAAATTTAGAAACTTAAATTCATACAACAAAAAAAGAAAAAAGTAGATATCCCCAAAAGTTGGTTGTTGTTGTTTTGTTGGTTTTTTGTGTTTGTTTGTTTTTTGTCAGTCTTGGGCCTTGAACTTGTGGCTTAGGCACTGAACTCTCCTGCTCAAGGCTAGCATTCTTTCACTTTAAGACACAGTGCCACTTCCAGTTTTCTGGTGGTTAATTGGAGATAAGAGTCTCACAGAAGGCTGGGAAGGTGGCTCAGTGGTAGAGTGTTTGCCTTGCAGGCATGAGGCCCTGGGTTTGATTCCTCAGCACCACATAAGCAGAAAAAAGTTGTGGCTCAAGTGGTAGAGCTCGAGCCTTGAACTGAAGAGCTGAGGGACAGCGCCCAGGCCCAGAGTTCAGGCCCCATGACTGACAAAAAAAAGAAAAAAAGCGTCTCATAGACTTTCTAGTCTGGGCTGCTTTGAATGTCGACCCTCAGATCTCAGCCTCCTGAGTAGCTAGGATTACAGTTGTGAGCTACCAGCACCAGGCTTCCTAAAGTTTGTTTGTTTGTTTGTTTTTTTAATTAATGGATTGTAGGTATAGCTCAGTGGTAAAGAGAATGCATCATTATGTGCAATGCCCTGAGGTCAATCCCCAGCATCAAAAAGAAAATGAAATTTTTAGACCCAGGCACCTGTGGTTCACGCCTGTAATCCTAGCTACTCAGGAGGCCGAAATCTGAGGATCTCGGTTCAAAGCCAGCACGGGCAGGAAAGTCCGGGAGACTCTTACCTCCAATAAAACCACTAGAAAACTGGAAGTGCCATTGTGGCTCAAGCGACAGAGCGCTCGCCTTGAGCTGAAGAGCGCAGGGACAGCGCCCAAGCCCAGAGTTCAAGCACCACGACCGACAAAAAAAGAAAAAAAGAAAGAAAATGAAAATTTTAAAAACTGAACAAAGAAAATATAAAGAATAAGTAACAATCAATGTAAGTTCACCTCAATATAGATGCTAAATGAGAAAATCAACTAAGGAGAAAAAGCAAAACACTGTAACCTCATTATCTTGATGAAGAGCATTATAGAATAGGATATGGATAGAAAGGCTGAAACTTCCAACCTATATGGAATTTTATCTTTCTCTCTCAAGTAAATGACTGCTGTTCAAGAGCCAAATTCCATCTCTCATTGTTTTATATGATCTTTATTCCTGTGATTACTTCAAGTACAACACAGTTGCCCCCATTCCAGGCCTTACATCTGCTTTCCAGGTGGAAAGAAGAGGGAAAGTGGTTAGGCTTCCACTGTAGGGAATACTACTGGAATTTGCACATCTGACTTCACTTTCACACCAATGGCAAGATCCAAGTTCTGTGCTCTCAGTTACTCTGCATCCATAAAACTTCAGAATCCTGTGAAAATCACAACAATCACTGAAGGTATGATTCAAGTGGTAGAATGCCAGCCGAGCAAGCACAAGGCCCTGAGTTCAAACCCAAGTACTACCACAAAAGATATATATATCACAACCATCTTTGCTTTGTAATAGAGCACAATTCATAAAGCAAAAATATCAACCCAAAGAAAAACTGAGTGAGCATTTACCCTACCAGGCTGCAGTTACTGAAACAGTATTTTTTTTTTGGTGGGGGGGAGGACTAGGGCTATAAAAATAAGGCAAAGGAACAGGTTAGAGGGCATAGATCCTGACCAAGAGGGAAATCGGGATAACTGGCTATGGACAGGATAAAATAATTCAGATTCTCCATGCAGCAATACTTCCCACATGGATTAAAAATTACATAACTACATGGGGAGGTCTTTAAAACTAAGTCTTCAAAACTAAAAAGTATAGGAGAATATCTTTATTGCATTTCTTAAAGTTTCATAAACAGAATGTCAAAAGCATAAACAAAACCAGTATGATGATTTACAGTGGTTTTTTAAACCCATTAAGCAAAAGACACCATAAACAGTGAAAGCACAAGCTAGGAGCTGGGAGAGATGTTAATTATAATGCATTTTACTGGCTATTAGTAGCCAGAAGGTAAAAGGTCCCTATAAATCAATAAGAAAAAAAAAGAAAAGCAGATAATACAGCAGAAAAATTGTAAAAGGTATTAATATTTAATTGTTAGAGGGAAACCAGATAGGAAAAAAATAACAAATACTTGACTTCAATAATGAATGCAAATTAAAACTATAATGAGATACTATTTCACACATATCAAGTTGGCAACATTTGGAAGTCTGATGTTGGTAAGTATGTGAGGGAGGAAAGGTGGGGGGAGGTGGAAAGTAGGAGGGAAGAAGGGAGGGAAGGAGGGAAAAAGAACATTTAAACATAGCTGATGTGAATGTGTATCATTAAAAATCACGTTGGAGAACAATATTGCAATGTCAGACAAAGTTGAGGTGCACATACCCTGTGATATGCCTATTCTACTTATGAGAGTAGATCTTCGTTAAAATTTTTTCCTGTGTATGCCCAAGGAGACATGAAATAGAATGTTTATTATAGCACTGATTTTTAACAACAAAAACAAAAAAAAAAAGAAAATAAACTGAACCTTCAAAAACAGAATTGTGGCTAAATAAGTGATATACCACATACATTTGTACTATACATCTTTTTTTTTTTAAAGGAAGGATCCATGTTCATTTCAAGAGAGCAATTGCCTTTGGGTAGAGAGCAATGGAAAGGGAGGATGTAGTTTAAAATGCATTTGCAGTGTTAAAACAAACAAACAAAAAAACCCCTAAAGCCATTATGGCAAGATGTCAACATTGGTTAAATCTGCTAAAAAACAGTGAGTGTGTCTCCTATGTACAGACTAATAAGAAGTGATTTCTAGACTTGCTAAGGAAAAAACCTAAGCCATGGAGAAGCTTGAGGAGTGAACAGCTATGTTCAGCTAGTGTAAGACTGAAGAGGATCTGATTGTCCTGTTGGAGATTTCTAAATGTCACACAGTTAAATTGGCAGCAGTGTAGGGTCTCTGAGTGAAAGGATGACTAGGGCCTTAGGTCAGCAGTAGAAAAAGATCTTTTCTTTTTTCTTTCTATTATTGGACAGTTTTATCACCCATATAGTTTCTCAATAAGAAAAATATAAATTAAAAGAGATCTTTTAATTAAAAGAATTCTACCCCCAAGGGAAGCCAGAATCACTATTTTGAAGAATATTTTACATAAAATGTAAGCATACCCTTATGTTTGCCTTCTTCCCAAATGACTGAGGCTTCTCAAGAGTTCGTGCTAATAAATTCCTTATGATCAGTCACACGGAAACATACACCCTGCCTGCTACATCTGCTTTAACTGTGCATCTATTTATATGAGATGACAGATACTTTCCCTAATAAATCTTACCATTTCCCCTGCTAAGGAACTGAATGTGGCCTAAATGGTTGATGACACATGGCAACCATTCCTACACTTTCCCCACACAGAAAGACAAATCAACATAGTGCAGACTTCTCCTATTACAAATACTCACAGCTTTGGGGCATATCAGAAATCAGGGATGTACAATGAAATCCAGGGTTTCTAAACTTCCTTACCAGACAGCCTGAAGCAATCTGAGAGTAAAGGTAAGATTTAGGTTCCTGACCTCAGAGGTTTTATTTCTATAAGCTAATTTACAATCAACAGAGACCCAGTTCAAAGGTAGCCCAACTAGGAAAAGTCATTGACTCATCTCCAATTAACCACTTAAAAAAAAAAAAGGAAAAGAAAAGAAAAGAAAAACAAATGAGGGCTGGGAAGGTGGCTCAGTAGTAGAATGCTTGCCTTGAGCTGAAGAGCTGAGGGACTGCGCCCAGACCCAGAGTTCAGCCCCATGACCGACAAAAAAAAAAAAAAAGAAAAACAAATGAGTGTTGCTGCCCTCTATTGTCCTGAGCTAGATTCCTAGGGCCCTATCTGGTATAAGATACAAAGTTCTGATTTATACCACCTTGCAGGTGTCAGAAAAGAGGCTCAGGGTAGTGGGATGGAAAGGAAAAGAAGATCACGGTCATGTCTTCTTCACATCTTTCATTTCACTTCTTCCTTTCCACACCTACTGGTACGCGTGCTTGCTTTATCTCAGAGCCACAAGACAGGTCAACTTCACTGCTTCTTATCCAAGTTGGCAGAGCTGTGGCAGTAGGGTGGTAACTCTGCCCGATGTTCCCAAGCTGTAGTTGGGATACATCCAACAGCAAAGTCATTCAGTAAACAGTTCTCTGTTTCTCTTTTTCTTGAGTTGGCTGTGATATCTGTAGGGCCTGGTACTACCTACTCTTTAATTCAAGACAAGCCCATACACCAGAAACTCAGAAATCACCCTGTTTATTTATTTATTTTATTGTGCTTGTGCTGGGGCTTGAACTCAGGGCATGGGCACTTGATCTTTTAGCTTTCTCACTCAGGGCTAGTACTCTACAGCTTGAGCCACACCACCGCTTTTTGCTGGTTAATTGGAGATTAAGAGTCTCCAGGACTTTCCTGCCTGAGCTAGCTTTAAACTAGGATCCTTAGATCTCAGCCTCCTGAGTAGCTAGGATTACAGGCATGAGCCACCAGCACCTGGTTGAAAAACATCTTTTAAACAACAAAGGGGTAAAGATGAAAGAGACATGGACAGATTTGGAAAATTTTAAGAAAGGTGTCAGCTGGAGACAGCTTTGAAGAAGGAGTCGAGGGTTGAGGAGAATTTCCAGGTAAGGGAAGATGGTCCAGGTTTTAGCAATAGATCTCAGCAGAGCAGATATTTGGGAATGTCAGAGAATAGTCTAATAAAGCAAGCCAGATACCAGAAAAGAGGTAGAAAAGCAAGCCAATGAAACCAAGATTAATGAGTTGACAAAGCATTGCTTTCCTTCCTGTTTGTTGAGACCTAGAGGTTAAGGAACCTCTTCCATTATGCCTGCCTGTATGTCTTCGTTTCACAGACAAGAACACTGAGAAGGAAAGCCATAAAAGAATTTCACCACAGTGGCAGCAAGTTAGTGCCAGGGTAGAAAATGAACCCTGTGCCTTCTACCTGCCAGGGCATTATTCTCTGCTTCACACAGGACCCACTGGGAGTAATGACACCCTGATGGTAAGAATATTCCAAAATAGAAGCACTATGGAAGGGATAAGATTTGTCTTGTACATCCATATTTCTGAATTTTTCCTATCTTGAATTGAATTACACATTGCCTCAGGTTTCATCTCCTCTACTTGAGAGTCAAGATTTTCCTTGGACCTGCCTGACCTTTCTGACCTTATTTCCCTACAACCTCCACTCCACAGCCTCCACTTCAGCCAGATGCATCCATTTGTATCCTCAGCTTTTGCTAGGCTCATGTCCCCTGTTGGGACATTGCTTTAGCCAGTCCCCACTTCTCTAAGATTCTAAAACCAATATAAAACTCAGTATTCAAACTGGGCACAGGTAGCTCATACCTGTAATCCTAGCTACTCAGGAGGCTGAGATCTGAAGGTTACAGTCCAAAGCCAGCCCAGCAGGAAAGCCCATGAGACTCTTATCTCCAGTTAACCACCAAAAAGCTGGAGGTGGAACTGTGGCTCAAGTGGAAGAACACCAGCCTTGAACCAAAAGAAAACTGAGGGACAGTGGAAAGGCCCTGAGTTCAAGTCTAGTACACACACACACACACACACACACACACACACACACATTAAAACTCAGTGCTCAAGATTTCTACTACCTCGTCTGCACTCAGGGTTTCAAGATAAGTAAAGCATAGATGCTAAAACAACTAGAGAGGATGAAGAAGATCTGGACGCCAATGATTACCACCTGAATCATAAAATAAGGCACAATAAATGTAGACTCAGTACAGTCCAGAAGGTGGACAATAAGTAGTCTCACTGAGAAAGTGATATATGAACTCAGTTAGTTAATGGAGGAATGGGAAATCTAATGGGAATTAAATTGGAAGAAATGAGAAAACTGGCTGTAGAAATTCACAGCATTTGGCAACTTGGTTCTGATGTTGTACTGAGTTAGGGTTTGGCACTAATATTTGGTTTGCCTTCAAAAGAATGTACAGAGGGCTGGGAATGTAGCTTAGTGGTAGAGTGTTTGCCTAGCATTCATGAGGCGCTGGGTTTGATTCCTCAGTACCACATACACAGAAAAGGCCAGAAGTGGCGCTGTGGCTCAAGTGGTAGAGTGCTAGCCTTGAGCAAAAGAAGCTCAGGGACAGTGCCCAGGCCCTGAGTTCAAGCCCCAGGATTGGCAGGGAAAAAAAAAAAAAAAAGAGTGTGTAAAAAGAGGAGCAGGAGGAGAACAGGCAAGATGGGTGGGAAACAGCTCCTCCCAGACTTCATCCTGAAATGAGGAGCACATTTTAAGTGAGGCAATGTAAATCAAGTTTTTTGGTGGGCAGTTCAGAATGACATGGATCTGACGTGCAATTATGTGAAGCTTTATGGCAAGAAAGTTCAGAAGGCAGATCTTGAAGAATGGGTAAAATTCTAACACACTAAACTGGTGGGAAGGTTATTTCCATCATTAGTGGAAACTGCCAAAGCAATCACTTGTTAATCTAATTATTCCAGGTATCATCATCTTCTTCTTCTTCCTCCTCTTCCTTTTCCTTCTTTGACATATTACCTAGACTCTTCAAGGACAGGAATTATTTTTTCCAAATTTCTTCTCCATATTTTCAAGTCAGGTGGGTATTTGATCAATTATTAATAATCTCTTAGGGGTGTGGCCAAAAAAGAGCAGAAAGGAAAAAGATAAAAAGAAAAATCCTCCAAGTTTGTTCATGACAGGAACTTGTTCTTATTTCTAAGTCTGTTGCTCAAAATGAAAATTCATAAGGTTTTATAAATCCATATTTGAAATGAAGATGGTATGTATAATTGGAAGCTTATGGTTGTCTAATAAAGGACAGAAGATTCCAATTAAAGCCAAAATTCCATCTGTAAGTAGCCTTCCTCAATGTGTGGGCATTCCAACTGCTAACTTTGTTTAATAGATCAAATTAAATAGATCAAATTAAATGCCTTTGAAGGGCATCTCAGGGACTTGGGACTTAGCTTTGCTTTGGTGTTGTGTTTCTTTAAGCTCACTACCAACAAAAGTATTCAGTCTCATCTAAAAGGCAAATTATGGGACACTGGTGTCTCACACCTGTAATTCTAACTACATTGGAGGCTGAGATCTGAGGATTGTGGTTCAAAGCCAGCCAGGGAAGAAAAGTCTAGAACTCTTATTTCCACTTAACCACCTGAAAACTGGAAGTGGCACTGTGGCTCAAAGTGGTAGAGCACTAACCTTAGCAAAAAGAACTCAGGGACAGACCCCAGGCCCTGAGTTCAAGCCCATGACTGACAGAAAATAAAAATAAAAAAATAAAAGTTAAACTGCTTTTAGATATTGCAGCAAATGACACAAATAATTTACAAGGACTGTGTATATGTATATATACTTATCTGTGTATATAAACATATATATGCAAATACATCTGTATATCTACTTGTGTGTTTTATATATATGTATATATATAAAACATATATGTTATATATATATATATAAAACGTATATATGTTGTATATTCTCCTTAATGAT